>NW_024067912.1:0-300000 GCF_009389715.1 Phoenix dactylifera | reverse complement strand
TGAATTAGTTCTTTATCAGATTGGTTGCAATTGCTTTTTAGCTACTAGTAGAGACTAGAGAGTGATTGTTGGCATGTGATATTTGTTTCTTGCTACTTTTGGTATGTGTGCTGGCTAGTTTGGTTTATATTTTAAATTTCTTTTTCTTCATTATGGGTTTTACAAATTATTGGATTTCCTTTTATTTACCCACTATATCCTTCCTCTCTGCCTGTTTAAGAGGTCCGGTGCAGTCTCATCAGTTCTATCAGAAAATGCCAGCTGAAATCCTAATTGGAGTCCTTTTATTTTTGTCTCCCTCTCTTTAGAATCATGGGCAACAAAATCTGAAGTCATGAATAGATATCTGTAAGTGGATTCAATCACAGTCATTTGCACTCGTAAACAGATCATTTAATTGCAGTATAATTATTTTCTTTTGCTGTGTCGGATTTCAGATCAAGAAATTGTCGTCGATTGCTAATAAATTTCCATAATTTGCCCAAAGCATGTGATAGAGTAAGAGGATGTGCTTCATTTATTATTTCATGACCGAAGAGATTTTTTTTAGTTGTAGATTTTTTTAATGAAGAAATTGATATTGTAAAGCGGGTTCTTTCAGGGACAAAAGAATGGCGCAGATAGAGTACATTCATCTCAGGCATCCAAGAGTTCCCATGGTATATTATTAGCAACCCCTTTTTTTATCTTATTAGAATATGGAAGAGTGCTTGTTGATGTATTTTATTGCAAAAGTAATATCGCTGATGTTATTCTTTCTTAAGCTGTAACAAGAGTGAACCTGTAGATTTCATAATCTTGGCTTTAATTGACAAAATTGAATTATATACATTGATTTAAAGCTATATCTCGCAGGATCCTTCTAGCTGATTGAGGCAGATATTTCCTTGCACTCCAATGCATGCCTATGCTTGTTGTATTCTTCTGCTCTTTTCTCATTAGGATATCCAGAAACCTGTGGAAAATAAAAAAAGGAGAAGGAAAAGGTTTCTGAAGAAGGGAAAAAGTCAAGTCTCAAAACCTGCTTCTATATTATTTAATTTTCCTTACCATCCAAACAGCTTGTAAACTCAATTTTCAAAAAATTTAGTTTTCAAAAGCCTTTTCCAACCAACAAAATGTACCCAATCCAACTTCTATGGTAAAGTTTCTGAAACACAGCAAGTCAAGTTTCAGTGAGTCTCATACCCGTTGGTTTTCTAGAAAGATTATATAAAAGTAATGTGCTCAAGGGGCAACAGGATCAAAGTCTGCAGAAGAGGCTGGCCTTGACAATAAGTCCATAAGGATATAATTCTTAATGGATTTATCATTCATATTAATATGTCATCCATGTTTTTTTTATGGGTTAATTATGCCACCTCTTCTACTATCTATATAAATGGTTTCTAGATGTAAATGTTATTTGGCTCTTGATAATTGTTATTTCTCTTCTAGAAGCATCAGCATGCATAGACATTGTATCTGTATGTGTATGGATGTGTTCTTGTGATTTCCAATATGCTTTGTTGTAGTTGAGAGCATCTGACATCTAGTATTAGTATTTGATATCAGCACTTTTTTTTATTATCCAAGCAACATAGCTTTAAAGTTGTGATCCATGCCCTACAAGCATAATCTGAATTAATGGGCATGTCAGAAATCATTCTCGCTAGTACACATATTCATATAATATATGATGGAAGGATGCCATAATTTGCAGATTACAATAATTTTGGATGGAGATACTGTCCAAGGACTAGTTTTGGGCAGCAACAAGTTGTTAATGCACTGCGCATTGGGGATAGAGAGAAAGCCTCTAAGCTGCTTTTGAATATTGGACATGTCAATGGCTCTTTAAGTGCGGATGATTTTGCTTATATTCTGGAATACTGTGCACAAACTCCTGATCCACTGGTAAGAATATTGAACTGATATTTAAGTTTTATGTTGGACTATGCTATGTAGAAAATTCAAATGATTCAACATTTTAATCCTGATACTGGTTAGTGATTTTTTTTATGCACATTGTTTAATGAAAATTTTTGAATATGAGTTTTACTAAGCGAAAGAAATTCTGAACTTTAACCTTCATGATAAAATCATGTTCATGTATGATTTTTGTTGCATCATCGGATTACTCACTTAGTTGTTGAAAATGTATTGAAGGTCAAAAGCTTATCATTCATGTTTACTGTTCAACTTAATTGTCATATAAAGATCCAGCTTACCATATCGCTTGTAGGATTACATACCTCTTTAGGCGTCATACATAAATAGTAGCAAATGCATTTGCAATTATCAACTACAAGTGAGCAGATATAAAATAACTTTTGCAATTGCAAAGAGAATTGCTGCATTTTTATTTGCAAATGCAAATCCTTTTGCATGAAAATGGATTCATAGGCGACCTATTCACAAGCAACTAAACAGCCCCTAAGTGTGAAGGTAGCCAGGTAAGGTTGCATTCTAATCATTGAAGTTTTCTACTTTGTTGGCCTTCACAAACTCTGGTTAGAGAGCACTTAAGGTGAAATAGTTGTAATGAAGATCCTAAGAGGATAGGATTCTGTTTTTTGGAGTCCTTTATAATTACAAATATAGTCTCGATAAAATTGTGTAGGTGATACCTGATATCTCCACCTCTTCTTTCTCCATTTCTTAATATTTGAGTACCTAGTCCTTTTCCTTGTTCATACTATTATGTATTCTACCATATCAGCGATGGCTAACATTATACTGTTTTAAATCTGGTATCATATGTCCAGCAGCAAAAGGTTATAAACACTGCTGGAACGGGATCATATAAATGGCACTGTACATTCCATCATGTTTCCAGCTTTGGTACACTGTCATTATGGGATATAGTCTTATACTGTGGTGTCAGTTCCTGTACCATACTGTTCCGGCAAAAACCCAGAACGAGATCTAGTACCAGTATTGAAACATTGCGCCCGCATATATGTAATCCCTTTACCCTACCTCATTGCCTGTATGCACATACTATATATGCTTATACTGCATATGGACCAAAAAGGCAGTCTGCTTAGCATTGTACAGCTGTATATACAGTTTGTTTAGTATTATGAGGCTGCATTTATGAGCTTGCTTAGCATTTTGGAGCCAAATATGTAGCCCACTCTTTTGTGGGCTTGTTCAGGTGAAGAGGGTCCAAGCTGGTGGTTAGGTCTAATATTATCCATCCAGAAAAAGTATTAGTATAATTGTTGTTATTGTATTTAATATATTAGAGTTACTTTTAAATAGTTAGAAAAATTACATACTGCATATTGCATATGGCATATTGCGGTCTGCATATTGCATATGCACTATGCTGTCTCTGGGCCTCTCACATACAGCAGCTGCATACTGCATAACACTTTTTTTTTGAATTATTTTATCATCTCTTGGACATAAATGCCATGAAAAGTCTATTTGGAATTATTGTCAGATATAAATTGGTTTTGGTATGCATTGATGGATATTTATCTTTTTTGTGTAGTTTGTTATGGAGACATGGGAAGTTATGAAGGATAAAACAGTAGGCATGAACAAGAGAAGCTGCAGGTTTATCGTTCAAGCCTTAAGTAAAGGAGGATACCTTAAGGAGGTACTTGAACATTCCATTGTGATATAATTACTTCAGTTCTCTGAATCTTTTCCCTAGTCATTTAAAAATGGTGAAGCTGTTTCTTGTAAACTTTGCTAGATATATTATTATTTATTAATGTTTTTATTTTTTATAAAATTGTTTTTTTAAGTGAAGTAAAATATCTTAATATATCTGAATACTCTTTCACCATAACAGCCTAAATGAGTCTTAGAAACTCATGACTGTCTACCGTCTCCATTCCTTCTGCTTCTTTTCGATCTTTCTTCAGTACAATCGAGCTAAACTTTTGCACTTATTGAAACCATTTTTAGTAAGCCTCACGGCTTTCTGCATAGCTGTTTTAAAAGGAAAGCTTTGACCAGTTCAACCATAAGGGGTTCCTTGGCTAGTGGGTTTTATTAGCGTTGTTTAAATAAGTTGCAGCAAGAAAATGTCCTATTAAGTTACTGTTAAATGGAATGTATAAGAGCTAGGAAAGAATTTTATGTTTGTTTAAGCCCACTTTTGTGAAGCAAGGAAAAGGAGGGGTAAGCTGAAACTGTTCGGCGAGTGGTGGTGTTAGTTGTGGCTATAACTGTAGAGGGAATTCATTGTTTTTTTCCCTTTTTCTTGTTTCCCTAGTTGGGAATCGCGGTGAGGGCAGGGAGAAGGTAGTACCCGCCCACCCTTTTCTTTAAAGAGAGGAAGGCAAGGATTTATTAGGTAAATAGTCAAGGATCCAAATATCGTGGGACCAAAATGTCTCGGTTTTTCCATGGGATAGTATGCACCGCAACACCCGGGATGGTGTATGTCCCATCTCGACACTCTTGATGGTGGGATGTCCAGCCATCCCACTATGTCTTAATTCCTTGTGAGGGCTTGTTTGGATATTCCTACAGAATTGGGCTGAAAATCTTGTAGGATTCTTGGATTGGGCCGCCCATTTAAGCATGGCTCCATCAACCAAACACCTTCCAAACTAGATCTTGTAAGAAGGAAAATAAAGGACTTCCATGGGTCCTTTTTTTCATCTTGCAGACCAAAAATTGGGATTTGTGCTGGGATTTGACAAGCCCTTAGAAGATACAAAGCTGGAGAGGCCAATAGGCCAGATTCCTGCAGGATTTTCAACCCAATCCTGTAGGATTTTCAACTCAATCCCATAGGAATATCCAAACAGGCCTTGAATAGTGCTCGTGCTGAAAGAAGAACACATGATGAGAGAGGTGGGGCTGTGGGTGAGAAATGGAAAGAGGACAACATGAGTCCGTTTATCAGCATTGGACATTACATGGCATCAATTTTTGGGGACCTTGTTTTAGAAAAGAACATGGGCCTCTAGTTTCTTGAGAACTGGAATTTAGGGTTTACAAGATTCTCAGCTACCCAAACATGTTTTTGTAAAATTCACAAAATGTAATTTTTGGGATTATTTGTATTTGTAAAACTGGAAAACCAAACAGTTCCTAAGGGTACCAAATAGTGCAACTTTAATAGTTATAACTTTTTCCTCAATAAATGCTGCATCTGCCAATCTGAGTTCAAGTTGGAAAATGGTGGAGGATTGATGCTAGGTTGACATTCAGTCATGAAGAGCATGTTGCATTGTGAAATGGATCTAAACTTAACATCATGAACGCTAGGGCGGAGGCTGTCAAGTCGGAAACCTTGGTGAATAAGGAGTGTCAAAGCCAAATCCAAATAATTGGGACAGGGTCCTTTTTCATTGTGACCTCTCACTTCTATAACAATATACTAGTTATTTCTTTTCCACTTCTTTGCTATTCATAACCATCTCTCTTTTTTATGGACAGATCCTGAAATGGTTAGAGTTTGTCTGCTGAGTTTTCACAATTTCCTTTTATTTTCCATTAAATTTCTGTCATTGGTTTCCCCAAAAATTTATGCTTGAGTATAAAATCCCACCATTCTGTGGACTTCTCAAACTTTGCATTGTCGAACACGTAGGATAGAATATCACCATGTTCATGGTTCACCCTTCATCGACAAATATCATAAAGGTTTTTCTTCTCATGAAAACATGAATTCTTGGTACATTCTTCTGATTATATGCATCCCTTAATACTTTTTGTATTTTTATCTTTTTATTTTGTCTTCAGGCATTAAACTTGCTTACCTCTCTTCGGGAAAATGACCATGTCAATGCTGCGCTTCCAATGTTTAATATTTTGTTAACTGGATGTGGAAACAAAAAGAGCTTGGAAGATGCTGACTATTGTATGGAGCTGATGGAAAGCCAACTTGTAGGGAAGTCTGAGATAACCTACTGTGAACTTCTTAAGGTTTGCGACAATCTTGAACTATTTTTCATGATAATGATTACTTAATGCTATTTAATAAAGTGCAGCAACTTTTCTGCAGCTTGTATAAACCATGCAACTTCTGTATTTTGTTCTTTTAAATTGTAAGTGGATTTTGCTTCTGACAAGTTTTACTCATCAACCATCAGACTATCTCGCTGGTCTACTATATATATTTTTTTCAACTGACTTCTTTTTTTTAGCATCCATTCATTCTTCCTTCAATCTTCATTAATTGTATGGTGGATCTGAGTTATGGCTTTGTACAATAATGAAATGATACTTCTTGTTCATAGTTCCACTCCAATGATGTGTAACCAACTGATGTTCTTATTTCACAATAATCTTATTTGATGACATGACCTAAAAGAAAAAACTCATACAATGTAAAACAAAAATAAAAAAATGGAAGGAAGATGATATTTGTGGAGTCAAATGGTTGCTACACTCTCTTACTCGTTTCTTAAATCACAACCATCTATTTAGTGACTTACCTTCCATGTTAGATGACAACGATCCATATGATGTCCATTTCATTTTATGCTAGATCACAACAACCAATGTATACCTTTGGTTATTCATGCTATGCTTTGTATTTTTTGTTATTATATTTTTACTGCCATGGTTGTCGCCCACTATTATTGCATGCATATATATTAGACTGGCCCTTGCTGGTGCATTGGTTGATAGTATGCTTCTTCCTAACATTGATGACTTGTCTCTAGGGATAAGCTTCTGCCCTTGGCTTCCCCATGTCCCACTTTGCTAAATTTATTACTAGAGGTAAGCTATAGAGTCTAGAGCTATGCTAGATATGCTTGGAAATGTTGAAATAGGATATTTCACAGCATAAGTCAATGCAATATTTAATTAAATTACTTTCACAAATGTATGCCTTAACATTACCTTAAAACTAGAAATTACTTTTCCTTTACCAAGAATGGAACTAAGATTTAAAAAAGTTGAGATAGTTTCTTTGATGGTTTTTGGACTTTTTGTATCATTGTATCATTTTTCTTCTCATTATTCCTTCTTTGTTAAAAAGATCATGGATCAATGGATTCTTCACAAAAATATGGGCTCATTGGCTTAATGTCAACATGGGATCTCTATGAAATGAAGAACCATTCGGTGTCATGGAATATCATGTTGGAAGAATTATTAATAGTTTCTTGATTATCACATTGCTTTAGTCATCCTCAGACCAATTTGCTGCATAAAGTTCCTTGTCAATTTATCTCAGAAGTAGCTAGAGCAAGGTACTATGCCATATTGATATCGGGTTCCATACTGGTGCCACGCTATCACTGTATTAATACGGTACGGTATAGGGCTAGTTCGGCGTACCGAGTGTCGGTACGTCCTCTTTACTATATATTGGTACCGAATTGGTATGATACAGTACGCTCTGTACCATCGGATTTGGTACCATGAACTAGAGCAATTGTCTTACCTAATCTCTGTACTAAACTTGGTAATGACTACTCTATCTTGCTGTTCTTAGTATTTGGGCTTTCTAGTTTCTAATGAACATATAGTTATATGATGTAGATTTTCTATTGTACATAGACTAAGCTCAATTTGCTTTATAACATAATCAAATTCAAGACATCCATGTCATGTACGAAGACTGTCTGTGCCTGGTGATGATTGAGATATTTGAGCAATCTTTCAATGAATTTGGTATGCGATCAATATTTAGGTGATATTTTTTATCTTTCACTAGTGCTTCATCATTTGATTCTGGGTGCTAATTAAAATTGATAGGATAATTTCCTAATATCCTTCAGCAAATCAAGTGTTTTGTTTTGCACATATTTGAAGCTGAACTTTTCTAATCATGCAGCCTCAGTATTTCTTGGAAGTGTTATATGGTTGCAGATCTGTGATATCAGAATATAGGAGTTATTTCTTCAGTTTCATAGTCTTCTTTTGGCTTTCTATAGTAACCACAATGTTGTCCATATAAACAACCTTTGTCTTCTCTATCTTAACAAAGAAACTGTGAATTTGAATATCTATAGCTAATTCAATTGTTGGAATTTTAACCTTTCACACCAAGCTCATGAAGATTATTGAAGGCCGCATATTAGTTCCTTTGACTGGAAACTTCATGTTTTATTTTGGTTTTACCATATTGCGGTTAGGTCTTAGCAGAATTATCGAGGAAAAGATTTTATGAACGCAAAACCAAATTTTTGGGCAATGCTTGTTAAATATTTTGGCCTTTACCTGTCGGGACTTGCACCTCCCACCCTCTTCTCTATAATTTTTTGATGTCGTTCATGTCGTATCAGCATTTACTGTGATTTCTATTTCCCACTATTGCAATTATTTCGTCAGTAATTCTAATTTTCCTTTTCAGTTATTACTTATATTCATCTTTAGGTACTTTATTTATTTGCTTGTTGATTCTTAAATGTTTTCCAGCTAGCAGTTATGCAGGAAAATCTATCTGCGGTTCATGAGATCTGGAAGGATTGCAGTAGGTACTATAGCCCAAGCATTATTACTTTACGAAAATTTGTTCGCTCCTTCACTAAATTAGGTGACCTTGAATCTGCATACAATGTTTTGCAACTCATGATGGCTCTTGTTAGGCAAGAAAATGCCTCTGTTACAATATCTGCCACAGGGCGATACCGGTCATCAAGATTAGATATTCCTATACCCTTGACTAATCATTCATCAGGAGTGAGATATTGGTTGGACACTGAAAGCGCATTGAATACATTATATGAGGGAAGCTCCACTAAAGCTGATAAGGGTTTAAAAGAAGTTTGTATGGATATATCCAGTGGTGGATACCGGTTACCATACAACATCACTGGGAATCTCAAATCAGAGAGGACTGCTGAAAATCAGCCTGATCTGTCTGATGCATCAAATTTTTTGTTCACTGAAACCCTTGGAAGCGGGTTCATCAACAGTCTAGAGCGAGGTAGGTGCAATTCACAGATGTTTCCTGCCATTGCTGATGGTATTGGAACTGACATTTGGAATTTTGCAGTTAAGCCAGATGAGAGGACCAAATTCAGTAATGAAAAGATGAAACGAGTGTCTGAAATGGCATCTCCTCTCGCTATGAATTTTTTGAGATGGTCTTTCAATGATATGCTCCATGCCTGTGTCTGGTCAAATAACTTCCAGCTGGCTGAGCAGTTGTTCCTGCAGGTACCATTGTAATAAGCACATTTTTCTAAGACATGTGCATTGTATTTTTCTGACACATACATGAACCATATTGGAATTCCTTTTCCAGTATTTTGCACTTTCTCGTCTCTCTTTGTATTTGTTTCTTGTATAATTTCAAGAGTCCTAGATGATCGTTGGTATTTTTTTATTCTTTTTATTTGTCCAATCTCGCTGTAGCTATTTAGTGCTGAAAAGAAGAAACTCTATCACAAAAATGTTTTGTAGGTTTCCAGCTGAGCCAGATTGTACATCATCTTTAATTTCCATTAAATTTTTCCTATCCTGGAGATTGTAATTGAACTATTAAAATGTCGAATTTTATAGTCTGTTCTTGGATTATACGAGCATTATCTGTATATAAATAAATTTAATTGAAGAATCATAAGCTCTTTTTTAAAAAAAACCCATACATCTAACTATGTTCATGTTTTTCCCTTCTGCCCAGATGCACAACCTCGGAGTGGAACCATCAAAGCATACCTATGATGGATTTGTTAAAGCTGTTATCAATGGAAAAGGAGTTGCTTATGGCATGAAAGTGGTACTGCTCTTCAAATATGGTTGCGAAATTTTTATATAAGAATAAAAATGAGATCATCAAAAACAAGTTTTGATATTTTTGATTTCACTAGATTATAGATTACGATATCTTGTAAAACTGGGAGGGTGGAACTAGGATGGTACCCCAACATTTTGGATGCAGCACAAAAATGATCAGCATGCTTGTTTAATAATTCATTATATGTATTTTCTCTATATTCATAATATGCAGCACTTTCATACTATTTATTCGTAAATTTTGCAGATTAAATCAATGGAGAAAAAGAATATTGAGCCTTACGATGATACTCTTGCAGCTCTTTGTGTTGGTCATAGCAAAAATTTGGAGCTGGATATGGCTGAGGCTTTGTTGGAAAGAATTTCTGGAGATCTACCAAAGTACATACGTCCTTTTAATGCCCTACTAGCTGCCTGTGATGTCATGGTAACTCATATTCTTCCTACAAATGACTCCATGAATTGGTTTCATCAACTTTTCTACCTTTGCTTTTAATTTTCTTCCTCTCTTCTGTTAGCTACTTGGTCATTGTATTTCCTCCTTAAAATATCCTAGGTCTAGCTTTGGATCCAATATTTTTGGGCTTTGATTTTGATATACTCTCCAACTTTATAAAAATAAAAACAAATATTTTGCTACTTATATGTACAGCTGTTATTATGGCGGCAAATTCCAATTTTTAGCATAACTGAGAGTCATTAAGAAATTCTCAATTCCTTTACTTTCGCAAATTATCGCATGGTGCATCAGTCAGCTTTAGATCTGTGCCTTCAAAATGCGCACAGTGCAGTTTGCCCCCTCATATGTATTGGTGCAGCTTCTGTTTCATTTTATCTAATTTCTTGCCAACTTCTGATTCATAACCTTCAAATGTAGCTATAGAGTAAATAAGTATTCTAAACATTGATCACCTGGTTTATGCTTGGAGATATTATATGAGAATGATTAATGTCACAACCATGAATTCTGACACATCCTGGTCCATGTCTTGCTAATCACATGCATATGATGCATGAGAAGCTTGACAAATTCCCTTCTAGAAACATGAGCAATGTAACCAAGAAAGAAAGATAACTCTGAAATGATAGTATATATTATTTTTTTGCTAAACCATGATTGTTAGACTAAGCAAGAGTAAGTACATCCAATAGAGATGAGGATGATAGTGTTATTTTGATGATTAACAAGCAGTTATCTAGAGTATGTTATAAGTTAAATCGATACTTCATTTATAAGTCTGTTACTCTCAGTATATTTGTATAAATATATAAAGATACATTTCATTGTTTATATGAATGAATCTAACCTTGAGATGCAGCAAAGTGTGGATTGAGTCGACCCAAAGGATGATTGGGTCGACCCCGGCACATCAAGAAAGCATTTGGCACACTTCTGCAAAAATGGCACAGATGAACAGTAAGTTGGGTCGACCCAAGGAAAGCATGAGTCGACCCAAACTTCAAGCTTCTCAACAACTCAGAAAATGGTTCTCTGGAAATACTGAGAGGGTCGACCCAAGATGAAGTTGAGTCGATCCAAGCTTGAGTCGACCCAAACCCTGAGTGGGTCGACCCAAAGGCAAGACAGAACAGATGACAGAAAAGGTTCTCTGGAAACCCTGAGAGGGTCGACCCAAGAAGAAGTTGAGTCGACCCAAAGAAAGGTTGGGTCGACCCAAGTGAAGGAAGGCTGAATTGCAAGTTTCTGTGTTTCTGAGATGGTCGACCCAAGGAAAGTTTGAGTCGACCCAAGTGAAAGTTGGGTCGACCCAAGGACAGGTTGAGCCGACCCAAACACGGGCAGAAGCATAACGGCTAGTTCTGCAGAAGTACTTTTTGTCCTTCCAACAGTGAGTAACGGCTAGTTTTTGAATTCTAACCATTGGGACTTGTCCAATGGATGAAGGAAACTATTTAAAGTGGCACTATTCATCAGATAGAACATCCTTTCCAAAGAATATCAAAGAGTACACAAGAAAGAGAAAGTGCCCTAATCTTCTTCATCCAAGTGCTTCATTCAAGAGTCAAAAGAAAGTGGTTGAGCAGATTCAAAGAGTCATCAAGAGCTCCATCCATCCTTGAAGAGTGAAGCATCCTTGACAAAGAAGAGAGAAGTCACATCAAGCGATAAATATTTTCTAAACTCTTCTTTGTAGATTATATTGTTATATTTGCTCATCTAGGAGTTTAAATCTTCTTCATTTGTTTATTAAACTACTTGTAAAGGTTGATTGGTTAGCCCGCAAAACCAACGGAATAGGTTGATTGGTGACCCGGAAAACCAATTGTAAAGGTTCGTTGGTGAGCCCGTAAAACCAACATAGGTTCGTTGGTGAGCCCGTAAAACCAACATAGGTTTTTGGTGAACCCGGAAAACCAAAGTGTAAAGGTTTTTGGATTGTGAGCCCGGAAAACAATCCAACTGTAATCCGCGGGATTATAGTGAATTCCCAAGGGGTCGCTTGGGGAGTGGACGTAGGTGCTAAGGAGAGCACCGAACCACTATACTTCTTGTTGTTTGTATTGTGATTTGTTTAAGTTTACTAACTCTTCATTTAACACAAGTAAGATAGTTAAAATTAAAAGAAACCAATTCAACCCCCCCTCTTGGCTTGTCACCTTGGGCAACAAGTGGTATCAGAGCAAGGTGCTCCAATAGTACTCATTGATCTCACAATCAAGAGTTAAAGATCATGACAACCCAAGTGGGATGTTCTATGAGTGAGGGGCAATCCACAAATAGACCACCTCTATTTAATGGCACAAACTACACATACTGGAAAGCTAGGATGAGGATATTCATTCAAGCTTTAGACTATGAATTATAGTACATCATTACTAGAGGACCTCACACACCCACACTTAATATAGAGGGCACTATCATACCCAAACCAGAAATGGATTGGAATGAAAGTGATAGAAGATTGGCACAGTTAAATGCAAAAGCTATTAATGTACTTTATTGCTCATTAGATGTAAGTGAATTTAATAGAATATCTACTTGCATCTCTGCTAAAGAAATTTGGGACAAACTTGAGGTCACTCATGAAGGGACCAATCAAGTTAAGGAGTCAAAAATAAACATATTAGTACACAAGTATGAATTATTTAAAATGGAATCTACTGAGTCCATAACTAATATGTTTACTCGTTTTACTGAAATTATAAATGGGCTTAAGAGTTTAGGAAAGTTTTACACTAACTCTGAATTGGTGCGAAAAATTCTCAGGTCTCTACCAAGAATTTGGGAGGCCAAGGTAACTGCAATTCAGGAAGCTAAGGACCTCAACACACTGCAATTAGAGGAACTTTTAGGATCACTCATGACCCATGAGTTGACAATGAGGCAAAATTTGGAAGAAGAGGTCAAGAGAAGAAAGCCCATTGCCCTAAAGACTACCACCCCTAAACAACAAACTGAATTGGAAGATTCAGATGATGATGATGAATTTGATGAAGAAGGGATGGCTATGCTTGGAAGAAAATTCAGAAAATTTATGAGAGGTAAGAATAGATTTTATAAAAAGAAACCCTTCCTCAAAGGTAGCTCAAGCAAAAAAAAGGGTAAGGACAAAGAAAAAGAAAAAAGAAACTCCTATTTGCTATGAGTGTAACAAACCCGGGCATTATAAGATAGATTGCCCAGATTTGAAATGGATGGCAAGAAAACTGAAAAAGAAGAACTTCATGGCTGAATGGAGCGAAAGTGAGGAGTCAAGTTCGGAAGAGGAAGATCATCAAGAGACGGCCCAAATGTGTCATATGGCCAATGACGATGAGGTAGATTCTGAACGTGAATGTGATTTTACTGTTGATGAATTACATGATGCATTCTTAGAACTCATGGAAGAACATAAGAAACTTATCAATAAAAATAAAGTTCTAAAAGAAGAAAATCAATCTCTTATCAAAGATAAGTTAAAACTATCTCATAACTATGAAACATTAAGTAGGAAACTTACAAATGAAACCAAGAATCTAATTGCTGAAAATATCAAGTTAAAAGAAGATGCTGAAAAATATAAATCCTTAGTAGATAAGTTTACACTTAGTTCTACCAAATTAAATATGATTCTTGATAGTCAAAAAGCTGTATATGATAAGGCTGGATTAGGATATAAAACAAATAAGAAACAAAAATTCTTAAAGAACATTTTTGTAAAAGCTAAAAATGAAAATATTACTTGTCATTGCTGCAATAAATTAGGACATAAAGCATATGAATGTAACTATAGAAAGTCCAGTCAAAACAAATTAAGTAATAATCAAAAGATTAAATTCAAGAAAGTTTGGGTTCCAAAAGGAACATCAAGTACTAACCCTAAAGGACCCAACATAGTTTGGGTACCTAAAGCTCTTTCTTGATCTTGATTGCAGGGGTATCTTGCAGCTGATAAAGTGGAAAAATGATGGTATCTAGATAGCGGCTGTTCAAGACACATGACAGGTGACGTAGATCAATTTGTCACCTTGGAATCAAAGAAGGGTGGAGTAGTAACCTATGGAGACAATGGTAAAGGGCATATCATTGGAAAGGGTAAAATTTTCATTACTCCATCTATTTTTATAGAAAATGTCTTATTAGTTAAGGGTTTGAAACATAACCTGCTTAGCATAAGTCAATTTTGTGATAAAGGGTTTAAAGTCACATTTGAAGCATCAGTGTGCATAATCACAAATCCTAAAGATAATAGCATTGTACTTGTAGGACAAAGGCAAAGAAATATTTATTTGGTAGATCTTCATGATTTAGGCAAGAAAAATGGATTATGCTTAATTACTAATGAAGAAAAGAAAAATGAAACAAGTTGGCTTTGGCATCGTAGACTAGGACATGCTAGTATGGAATTAATATCAAAACTAGTCAAGAAGGAGTTAATAAAAGATGTGCCAAAATTGATTTTTGAAAAGGACAAAATCTGTGGACCATGTTCATTGGGAAAACAAACTAAATCATCTTTCAAATCAAAGAATATAGTATCAACAACTAGGCCTTTTGAACTCATACACATGGATTTATTTGGACCCACTAGAACTGCGAGTCTAGGAGGGAAGAAGTATGGACTAGTTATTGTTGATTTTTCAAGATATACATAGGTTTCATTTTTGGCACATAAGAATGAAGCATTTTAAGAATTCTTGAAACTATATAATAAAATCATAAATAAAAAGAAGCTCACCTTAGTAGCAATTCGAAGTGATCATGGTACTGAATTTGAAAATCAACACTTTGAAGAATTTTGTAATAAAAATGGTATTTCACATCAATTTTCAGCACCTAGAACGCCTCAACAAAATGGGGTTGTTGAAAGAAAAAATAGGACATTGGCAGAAATGGCACGCACGATGTTGTGTGAGTCAAATCTTCCAAAGTACTTTTGGGCTGAAGCTATAAGCACTGCTTGCCATATTCTAAATCGAGTTTTAATACGACCAATAATCAAGAAAACTCCTTATGAACTTTGGAAGAATAAGAAACCTACTGCTAAATATGTTAGAGTATTTGGATGTAGATGTTTCATCTTAAATAATGGCAAGGAGGATCTAAGTAAATTTGATGCCAAGTCAGATGAAGGTATCTTCTTAGGATACTCCACATCTAGCAGGGCATACAGAGTATTCAATAAAAAACTCTTGTAGTGGAAGAGTCAGTTAATATTATATTTGATGAGTCTGATAGTGAGTCTGCTAGGAAAGAAAATATTCTTGATGATGATACAGGAATTATCAACTTTGAAAAGTTGAATATTGATGACGTGCCAATTCAAGATAAGGGAGATGATTGCGTGCCACCACAATCTCAAAACTTGCCAAAGGAATGGAGGTATGCATATGGACACCCTAAAGACTTAATCATTGGTTATCCATCTCAAGGGGTAAGAACTCGATCATCTCTTATAAATTTAAATGATTATCTTGCTTTTGTTTCACAATTAGAACCTAAGACTTATGAAGAAGCTGAAAAAGATACTAATTGGATAAATGCCATGCAAGAAGAATTAAATCAATTCAAAAGACGTAATGTATGGACATTAACTGAAAGACCAAAGCATAACTCAGTAATTGGAACAAAATGGATCTTTAGAAATAAATTAGATGAAAATGGGTTAGTTATAAGAAATAAGGCTAGACTTGTAGCTAAGGGATACAATCAAGAAGAAGGAATAGATTTTGATGAAACATTTGCTCCTCTAGCTAGATTAGAGGCTATTAGATTACTTCTAGCATTTGCATGTTTTATGGATTTCAAATTGTATCAAATGGATGTAAAAAGTGCATTCTTAAATGATTTTATTGAGGAGGAAGTATATGTAGAGCAACCTCCTGGTTTTGAGAATCATGAATTGCCAAATCATGTGTTTAGACTACATAAGGCATTATATGGATTAAAGCAAGCACCTAGGGCTTGGTATGATCGATTAAGCAAATTTCTGCTTAATAATGACTTTAGTAGAGGAAATGTAGATAAAACACTATTTCTCAAAAGAAAGGACAAAAATCTATTAGTGGTACAAATATATGTAGATGACATAATCTTTGGTGCCACAAATGATACTCTTTGCAAAGAATTTGCTGATTTAATGCATGGAGAATTCGAAATGAGTTTGATGGGAGAACTAAGTTTCTTTCTAGGATTACAAATCAAACAAACCAAAGAAGGCATTTTCATTCATCAAACTAAGTATACAAAGGAAATACTAAAGAAGTTTGGGAATGAAAATCATAAGGGAGTAGGCACTCCAATGAATCCTACCAGTAAGCTAGACAAAGATGAAAAAGGGAAGAGTATTGATATTAAGCTCTATAGAGGACTAATTGGATTCTTGCTCTACCTTACTGCTAGTAGACCAGACATCGTATTTAGTGTAGGAATATGTGCTAGATACCAATCAGATCCTAAGGAGTCACATTTAAGTGTTGTTAAGAGAATCCTTAGATATTTAAGAGGAACTACGAACATTGGTTTATGGTACTCAAGAGACTCTTGTCTAGATTTGCTTGCATACTCAGATGCTGATTTTGCTGGATGCAAATTAGATAGGAAGAGCACTAGTGGCACATGTCAATTCTTAGGAAACAACTTAGTATCATGATTTAGCAAAAAGCAGAATTCAGTGGCACTGTCAACAGCTGAAGCTGAATATATAGCTGCTGGTAGTTGTTATGCTCAAGTACTATGGCTTAAGCAATAACTAGAGGATTATGGAGTTAAACTAGATAATATTTCTATTAAGTGTGATAATACTAGTGCCATCAATCTTACTAAAAATCCGGTTCAGCATTCTAAAGCCAAACACATAGAAATACGATATCATTTTATTAGGGATCATGTGCAAAATGGAAACATATGTATTGAGCATATATGTACTGAAAAACAATTAGCCGACATATTCACAAAACCATTGAGTGAAGATAGATTCTGCACGCTAAGGAGGGAATTAGGCATATGTGATCCTTTTTATTGAAGAAATATGAAAGGGAGCAAGTAGTCTCATGATACATTCCTCCAATTTCTAAAAAACCCATGAAACATGAGTCAAACTTGTCATCTATAGATTCCTTACTCATGTATCATTGTCCCAGAAAGAATTTATAAGGATTGGAAGCAAGAAAAATTTTTAGAAGCAAAAAGGAAGAGAAAAGAAAAAATTCTGCACTTGGGTCGACCCAACCCAGAATAGGGTTGACCCAACGTTGAGTCGACCCAAGAAAATTCTTGAGTCGACCCAACGTCGGGACCCCACTGTTAAAAGGGGGACCCGAGAGCCTTGTTAGGGCACTGTTTGCCCTTGTCCTCTTCTGAATACTCTATTCCCGACTCTCCAAACTCCTCCAAACATCTCCAAACAGTAGATTACCTTAAGATCTTGGAGAAATGGGACCCAAAAGAGCCGTAGCCAAGAGATCCGGAAGTCTCACGGATCTAACGTGAGGAAAGACATGCTACGGAGCCATCTACAGTGTCTCCACAACGTGAGGCACGTGCCGAGCCACCTCCTCCTCCTTCCCCTTCAGTAATACTTGCAAGATTTGCGGGGAGATCATTTACAATGGGGAGAAGGATCCATTCCGAATTCTTTGATCAAGAAGGGTTCCGTTTGAGGGAATGGATCCAAAGGCAAGGTTGGGAGTATCTTTGCTCCCTAGATGTGATGATCTACCCCGGATTAGTTCGGGAGTTCTATGTCTTCCTTAAAACTGGAATGGGAGGGCTTATTTCGGAAGTTCGAGGAGTTAGGGTTCGAGTTTTCGAGGAGAGCTTGAGTGAGCTACTTCATCTTCCCTGCGAAGGAGCCACTCCGGAAAAGCCAGAAAACAAGATGAGAGCCCTGCAGTTGATAATGGAAAATGAAGACTTCGACTTTTCGGAGAAGGTAATAGCAAGCTCTCTATCTGCTGAAATGAGATTACTGCTCAGTATTATAAATAGAATTTTATTTCCGAAGAGCGGGAGATTCGATCTCATCACAGAGCGAGATCTAGTAGTGATGGAGCATATTATTCAGGGTATTCCCCTGAATTTCCCGGCCATGATACTGAGGCAGATGAGGAAGGTGATCTGCAACTCCAGAGTATCCCTACCTTATGGTATGATACTCACTTTGATTTTTCGACAGCACGGCATATCTGTCGAGGGGGAGGTATCCAGGTATCTGCTTCATACTGATACATACACTGCACGGACACTTATACGTATGGGCTATGAGAAAGTGAACGGGCAGTGGGTTCATACTGGAGCAGGGATTCAGGGTGAGGCACCAGAGGGTGATGCACCAGATATTGGAGACCCTATCCCTGAGGATGAGGAGCATATGGATCATCCTACTGCACCTTCAGAGGCTGGACCATCGTCATCTATTCCTCCGAGAGATACAGATGAGTTCTGGAGTAGGATGACTGAGATTATGACAGCTCAGGTGAGGACTATCACTGACGGGCTGACGAGCAGATTAGATGTTATGTCAGCTCAGGCGAGGACTGTCACTGATGGGCTGACGAGCCGACTGGACATCATGTCTGCTGAGATCAGTGATCTGAGGCAGCAGATAGGAGCTCTACGGAGAGAGAGACCCATGGACCATCTGTGCCACAGGCTGCTGAGTCAGAGATTTCGGCATAGAGTCATCCAGCTCGTCGAGCTCCACGCCAGACACAGTCTCACCAGGCTCGACCTCCCCTCGCCACATACACTAGGAGGATGAGGACTAGATCCCAACCATTAGATACTCCCTAGGCTGATATTAGTACTTCTGTTTAGAGCCTAGGATAGGTATCTAGTTCTCATATGTATTTTGTGTTTATCATGTATCTTAAACTTTAATTGAGGAACATTGTATTTGCTTTTGTTTTTGATATTAATGTACTAAAATGTTCCTATTTTGATCAATGAAGTTTGAATGTTTGTTATTTATTGTGTCTTTTCCCATGCACCTATTTGATGATACCAAAAAGGGGGAGAAGTAAAGAAAGAGAAATAAGAAGTTGAAATAAGAAGGAAGTAAAGAAAGAGAAATAAGAAGTTGTGTAAGAAAAGAGAAATAACTTGTAAAACAGATTGAAAATTATAAAGGAAAGCATATACATTTAAGGGGGAGCAATTTGTAACAATGAAAATGATCAAATCTAAAATTTCTATTAAATTTCAGAATTTGGTACATAGAATTTCAGAATTTGGCACGCACCTTTCACACCTCGATACATAACCTGAAACTCATGCTTTATCTCAAATTTTTGGAGTTTCATCTTTAATGAAATATAAATGAAAGGGGGAGCAATTCAAAAAGTCAAATTGGAAACATTTGAATGATATAGGGGGAGACTTCACTCTTATATTTTGAAAAGCTGTAATTCAGCAAGTTAAGCCCTTTTAAAACTGATTTTAAGACAAGTATCAATAGGCTCATACTCTATATTTTGTAATCATCAAAAAGGGGGAGATTGAGGATGATAGTGTTATTTTGATGATTAACAAGCAGTTATCTAGAGTATGTTATAAGTTAAATCGATACTTCATTTATAAGTCTGTTACTCTCAGTATATTTGTATAAATTTATAAAGATACATTTCATTGTTTATATGAATGAATCTAACCTTGAGATGCAGCAAAGTGTGGATTGAGTCGACCCAAAGGATGATTGGGTCGACCCCGGCACATCAAGAAAGCATTTGGCACACTTCTGCAAAAATGGCACAGATGAACAGTAAGTTGGGTCGACCCAAGGAAAGCATGAGTCGACCCAAACTTCAAGCTTCTCAACAACTCAGAAAATGGTTCTCTGGAAATACTGAGAGGGTCGACCCAAGATGAAGTTGAGTCGACCCAAGCTTGAGTCGACCCAAACCCTGAGTGGGTCGACCCAAAGGCAAAACAGAACAGATGACAGAAAAGGTTCTCTGGAAACCCTGAGAGGGTCGACCCAAGAAGAAGTTGAGTCGACCCAAAGAAAGGTTGGGTCGACCCAAGTAAAGGAAGGCTGAATTGCAAGTTTCTGTGTTTCTGAGAGGGTCGACCCAAGGAAAGTTTGAGTCGACCCAAGTGAAAGTTGGGTCGACCCAAGGACAGGTTGAGTCGACCCAAATACGGGCAGAAGCATAACGGCAGTTCTGCAGAAGTACTTTTTGTCCTTCCAACAGTGAGTAACGGCTAGTTTTTGAATTCTAACCATTGGGACTTGTCCAATGGATGAAGGAAACTATTTAAAGTGGCACTATTCATCAGATAGAACATCCTTTCCAAAGAATATCAAAGAGTACACAAGAAAGAGAAAGTGCCCTAATCTTCTTCATCCAAGTGCTTCATTCAAGAGTCAAAAGAAAGTGGTTGAGCAGATTCAAAGAGTCATCAAGAGCTCCATCCACCCTTGAAGAGTGAAGCATCCTTGACAAAGAAGAGAGAAGTCACATCAAGCGATAAATATTCTCTAAACTCTTCTTTGTAGATTATATTGTTATATTTGCTCATCTAGGAGTTTAAATCTTCTTCATTTGTTTATTAAACTACTTGTAAAGGTTGGTTAGTTAGCCCGCAAAACCAACGGAATAGGTTGATTGGTGAACCCGGAAAATCAATTGTAAAGGTTCGTTGGTGAGCCCGTAAAACCAACATAGGTTCGTTGGTGAGCCCGTAAAACCAACATAGGTTCGTTGGTGAGCCCGGAAAACCAAAGTGTAAAGGTTTTTGGATTGTGAGCCCGAAAACAATCCAACTGTAATCCGCGGGATTATAGTGAATTTCCAAGGGGTCACTTGGGGAGTGGACGTAGGTGCTAAGGAGAGCACCGAACCACTATACTTCTTGTTGTTTGTATTGTGATTTGTTTAAGTTTACTAACTCTTCATTTAACACAAGTAAGATAGTTAAAATTAAAAGAAACCAATTCCCCCCCCCCCTCTTGGCTTGTCACCTTGGGCAACAAGAGACAATTACAATGAGATCTTGAGACTCCAACAGAAGGTTAGAGGACCAGAAAGGGAAGACTCCTTGATCTGCAGCATAGTTGGCAACCCACTCATGTGGACTATTTCCCTCATGATAGGGAGGTGAGGCTTGGAATTTTGATTAGATATATATTATTATGACAGACACAAAAAAGATGTACCTAGGACCCAGTTTATGTGTCCTTCACAAATAGTTAATGTACCCATGGTAAATTTTGTGGGATGGGGATGTCTTGTTTTTTTATGAAACAGGATGTGCCGACATCCTTCCTTGTCCCAACATGTAGGATGGGGGATGTCCTATGATGCTATGTTCAGGGTGCTAGGACAAGGGCAGGACTCTCTCATCCTGACTCTTGGGATGAGACCCCATTCCAGCATCCTCGAGGATGTCCCACCGAGATTTGGTAACCATGCCTGTACCATCAGATCTTTTAGTATCTCTTGATAAGTTTTCTCCAACTTTTGCCTTATATTATCCTTGCTCAGATTTTATAGATATGTAAGATAGTTAATAGATTGTTGGAAATGATTTTAAATTTTCATGCAGGATGAACCTGAACGAGCTATTCGTGTTTTGGCTAAAATGAAGCGTCTAAATATAAACTCAAATATCCGGACCTATGAACTTATGTTTTCCTTGTTTGGCACTGTCAATGTTCCTTATGAGAAGGGAAATATGCTTTCACATGCTGATGTTGTCAAAAGGATAAAGACTATAGAGATGGATATGATGATGAATGGTATGCGACACAGCTATCGATCTATGCAGAATCTGGTAATTCTTGCATTTTCTTCTTCTTTTGACAATTTTTTTCTTGTTTTATTAAAAATCTAGAGAAACATTAAGATCTATTATGTGGACATATATCTTCATATAACTGTCTTTGTGAAGTTTCCATTTTTCAGAATAGTCCAGCACTGGGCAATTTTGTGGATCCTGCCCCTTATCATGCATGTAATGCTGAGGGAAAACTTTAGACTAGTGGTGTCAGTTTATCACCATATTGGTGCTTTCTTTGTTCCTATATTTTTGGCTTGATTTCATCTGATGCAGACAATCTAATATACGCCATCTAATGCCTTCCATGAAAGAGGAAGTGGAATGTCTCAAATAATACTCATTTTCCCCCTCTTTTGTTACCTATTCCTCTCAAATGAGTTTTGTTTGCTAACCTTAACTTGCTTTGCTTCTCACCTTTCGTCTTAGTGGGGCACACATGCAATGGGGCACACATGCAATGCACATGCAACTTACTAATAATAACCAAAATGGGTTTGTGATTGACCTAACATGAAGAACATATTGTATGTGTACTTGTGTAGCCTTTGTAGATATTGTCCATTCATAAGCAAACACACCCCTCTTGGATCTCTATTCATAATAGAGATAGAAACACGAGAAGCTTATTAAACATATCCAGGAGTTTTTCATAACAAATTTTTATCGGAAGAATATGATGTTACATTGCCTAATTACGGAGCTGTCATCAGTTGATGTTACCACAACCATCCACCAATTACTGGCCTTCTTTTTTTGGCGACATGCATGATACGCACCATAAAATAATAACGATTTTAGTGGTCTTTGGAAGTGACCGGCAGGCCTGGAAACTATTTGTGATAATTACACTTGTTAAAGTTGAATGTATTTTATCCACATTATAAGGTTTTGTATGGAGCACACTCGTTCTCAGCCTACCAAAATAGTACATATTCCACCTACAAATGCACATGAGAGAATCCTCTAGAGATGATTTGAACTAATGCAAATTGCATGATGGACCATGTAAATTGAGGATCTACATCGTTGATTATGATTACCAAATTTAAATGCGGATATACCAAAACTCTAATGTTTAGAGGCTTTTCACTGGTGGATTTAGTGTCAGCAGGTTAATGGTACTATTTGAGTAGGATGGCAATGGGTCAAGCTGGTCAGGTTGGGTCTAGGTTGGTCAAAAAACCCTTAAACCATTTCTGTCTAACCCATCAATAATAGGGTTAAGAAGAGTAAATCCATGCCCGACACTGTTATTTTATATGGACACATCCAACCCGCCAACCTGGTTAAAACTTCACTTGTCATTTGTATACTCTTAAAAAACAATTAGAAAATAGGACTAAGAAGAGGTGATCCAGGGTTGGGCATCAGAATTAAGTGATCTAGGAGAAGAAACTAAAGTGGATGAGAAGTGATCAATTCTAAGCATATTGTCTTGATTGTATTTTTATTCTTCTGAACAATTAGCTGCACTACAGTTCTGATTACTTAAGTCAAAGAGTAACTAGGCCATCACCTAATGCAATATTACCACTATCTTAGGGGCATAGCCCTGGTTTTAGAGGTTTTTTGAATCATTAGCGATCGTGGAGGCTAGACACAAGCTCGATAGGGGTGGCAATTTACTTTGCCTATCAGGTACTTGACCTAACTTGACCCTAGTGGGGCGAGTTTTATCTGACCTACAGCGGATCTCGGGAGAGTGCAGGTAATGGTAAATTACAAGGAAGGCAGTACCAGTACCAGCATCTACACCGATTGGCTAGCAGGATGGTACAATACGCCCCCATGCCATGCCGTCTTGGTGTGAACCAAGAGGTAGAACTGAAAGAGAGGGGGAGAGGGGGGAGAGAGGGAGGGAGGGAGAGGGTGGTGGTTGGAATAAGGTTGAGGGAGGGGGGAGAGGGCTTCTCATCCGTGCGCTAGAGCAATGACTTTTGCCTCTTTTTATATATATTTTTGAATTTTTTAAGGGAACTTGAAAGCCACCGTCGACTTCACTTATTATTTATTTTTTTTTGAAATTTTTAAGTGAAGTTTGTAGTGGTTGCTGACTTCACTTAAAAAATTCAAAAAGATATAGGAGGCCCTGTTTCATTTCGAAATAGGGGCTTTGTCCCTGTTCCGATGCACGGCGGAGCGAGGGTTTGGAAAGCCCTCTCTCCCCCTCCCTCGCCCCTGTTCCGGCCTCCACCGGCCACTCTCTCTGTCGCTCCCTTCCTCTATCTCTCGTCCACTCTCTCTTTTTTCCTCTCGTCTGCCCATTTCTCGATTCGGAGGCTAGAACCGTCCTAATCCACCGCTGATACGGTTTGGTAAATCTCGAACCATCCGGCTTGGGACGGTTCTAACGGTTCTAAACTTGACCTGGATATATACAACTCTTCACAAATCTCCTTCTCGAGGCAAAAAAATGATTTGGATGCCAAAAAAAAATGATTTTTGCGGCTTTATGCGACTGATCCATCCAACCTGCCCTGTCTAATTCTACCTGCCTTGCTCCATCCTAAGACTCTACCTGCCTTGCCCTGTTCCGAGGCAAGTACTAGGCGGGTATGAATAATGGCCTACTCGATCCATACCTGATTTGGTGCCATCCCTAAATCTCGACCAATTTAAAATATGGTTTGCCTTGAGCAAAGTTCATCGAATCAGTGTCAGAAGTCGTAGTAGTCAACAATCACTTCAATACAGTATCAATATATATTGTATTGACCCAAGATATACCGAAATCAAGGGAGAAGGGAGGGAGGGATAGGCATATCTTTGACTATGGCTGTCATTGTCTGCAATGGCTGTGTTCATCATCGTCATCGCCATTGTCGCCACTGTGGTTTGTGGTCGTCATCATCATTGTCATCGGAGGCGGGGGGCTGCGACGACAGTGATGGAACCCTAACCCTAGTGATGGCAATCACGAGAGGAGAGGATAGCAAGACACGAGGAAGATTAGGAGAGGGGAGAGGTGGGTTATAAAGGCCCGGACATGGTTTGGTTTTGGAATAGCCTGAAATTGCTTGAAATCGGTAGGAACATGCGGTTTAGCTTGATTCATGTTGGTGTTGACCTAGGATCGAATTGGTGACCTAGCAGTCTCGGTTCCTGGTTGGTCTGATTTAGTATGCCTCAGACCACCTGGTTTCGGATAGTTTTGCAGACCCTGGTCTTGAGTAACCCAAAGCTGATATGTTTATAAGAATCCTTGCCCAGACCCATTTATTTTGGGTAGGCTGGTGAGCCGGGTCAGAAATTGCTGCCCCAATAATCAACCGGGTTTATAAATGAAGGACTGGCCATACAAATTGAGAATTGACAAAATGGTCAATATCCATCCATCTTGAAATATAATAGTTCAATATTGAGTGGATTTCTCTATCTGAACAATTATTCAGTTCAAACAATTGTATCACCTTGTCAGAACTGTCCACCTAACAACCACTCAATACATAAATAAGGAATATTGGAAACCTCTGATTGGTGAACAGGGCACCCGATTATTCATAACAATCCTCTAAAAGTAAGGAGGATTTAAATTATTTATCAAGTGCAGCCAACATCCAAAAATCAGCACACAATCTGGGGAGTATATCATGCTTCTGCGAATGAGCAAATAATTTCTCCTGGTTCTACTTTCCCATGGTCATCTGCAAAGTGTGCTTTGATCATTCAATGGAGTCGTAGCGAATATTAATCTTTGTATTATGCTCTTATGTTACAGTTAAGTGTGAATTTCATGTTATCCTCAGTTTTTCTATAAATAAAAATAAACATGGTTTGCTTCTCATGTTTTGTCTGGTTGATTGCATCAAGTGCACATAATTTCATTTAGTGTTCCATCAAACCCTTATCTAGGCAACAACGGAACTGGTTATTGTTGTTACTTGCAACTAAATAAACAAATTTTGTGATCAAGCATCAATTGCATCTATTTAACCCACAGAGATAAACATCATTATGGTTTGGTCTTTTCACTATCGAGATTTTTGATTGTTTTCTTTTTTGAATCATTATGTGCATTTGCAAAAAAGTATTTAGTGGTTTTATTTAATTCTTAGTTTATGATATCTTGAAGTAAATTTAAAACTGATAGAAGTTCTTTAGGGTTGCCCAGCACTTGGTAGAACTAAGAAGCATATCTAATGCAACTTGTCTCAGCAATGTTAAATGTTAACACGGCTATTTATTTTCTGTACTTATTTTCCTTGACTTGTTACTCCATACTCTATATGATTCCCACTTTTGGGGATCTCTGATTTTGAGCATAAGCTCAATTTCTATAGTTAAGGTTTCTTTTTTATAGAAAAATGTGTTTTTTTTTTTTATGCTTAGCCCAATCCTTCTTTATCTCCCTCTATTTCAGATAAGAGCTCTTGGAGCCGAGGGCATGATACAAGAGATGTTCGGTTACTTAAATGTGGCTGAAAACATGTTTTGGCAGACGGATCCTTATCAGAAATCTGATATGTACAATATTGTGCTGGACGCACTTGTTAAGGCCAAGGAAGTATGTGGTGATTATTTGTTTCTCTCTTATTTTCTTCTCTTTTTTTTTTCTGTTGTTGGGTCTGTTGTTGGGCAGGGGAGGTGAGCTGGGGTGGAGTGGAGATCAGCATGGTGCTGATTTAATGTGATATATTTAGAAATATCCTTGTCCTTGTTTATATAGTTCATATTGGATCACATGCTGAACCTGATGAAGATCTTTTCAATGGAATGCAGAGTCACAAGGCAATTGAAGTCTTTAAAAACATGAGATCATGTGGTCTCCCGGCCAATGTTGCTACATACAATATTATGATAGAATGTTGCAGCATTCTGACATGTTTCAAGTCTGCATGTGCATTGGTATCCTTGATGTTGCGCGATGGTTTCTGTCCACAGTTATTGACATACACTGCGCTCATAAAGGTATTATATTACAATTCTTTGATTTAAACACATCTCTCAAAATTAATGCATTAACAATAACCTGTAGGATATATTAGAAGTTGGTTTTTTATTGATCGAATGAAAACATTATGTTGAATTATGGTCGTGTCACGCCCCGAACCCAGAGTGTAACGAACACCGTATACCTGCTTGGCAGACCATACAAGCATGCAAGGCTACATATCAGATCAAAGCAAACATGATTCTTAAAAATTAATTTAATCAAGATCTTATACAAATAATTCCTACAATCAATTGTTCCAAAGTGACATAAGCCAACATATGCTAACCATTTATTCAAATCAAATAAAATGTTCTAACTAGTCTCAATAGTCTAATTAGAACTCTAATCACTGAGAATATCTTCAGAAGATTTAGAGCACTTCCCCAAGTCCTGAGCAATCATGAATCTGGATATGAAAAATAAGGAAAGAAGAAATAATGAGCTACACTATCCCAGCAAGTAACATAATACTCCAAAGTGGAGTCTAAGCATGACAAATAAATAATTAGTTAAAAATCAAGATATTGATCCGAAATAAATCAATTTTTGAATAATATATATCTCTTTTGAAGTTTACTATTATTTTTATAAACTGATACTAGAAAACCAACATCAGGTTATGGCCATGTATCCTAGTGGCATGGGTCAGAATGCACAAAGTGCCTAATACCACTATTTTAATCATCGGTGGTTCGGTATACAAATATTATTCTAATCATCGATGGTTCAGGGTCGAAACTAGTTTCTCAGATTATAAGTCGACAGGGCAAGTGAATAATCTCCATTGGCGGGGCCATATATAGCCGTGCGGAGAATACATATTAATGAAACAAATTTCATAATTTATCCAGATATATTTTCTAAATTTCATAACATAACATAACATATTTAAAACAAAAAGATTTACTATAATAACATGCCTGACCCATTTGACAAAGTATAAAATAGATATAATAATCATATTTAATAAACTAATTATCATTTTACCAAAATTTGGAAAAACATACTTTGAAGCATTAGGTTACTCACCTCTTCTTGCTTCAAATCCTACTTCAGGTAGGCGGGTCAGGTTCATCTGTTTTATCATTAAAATACAATTAATTTCATTATCATTTTAGAAGCTAAGCGAAGTTAAAAATTAAAATACTATCGAAGATACGATCTCATGCCCAAATTAGATCGGTCAGGTGGCAGTACCCGACTGCCCGGGTCAGTCTAAACTGGTCAAGATGAGTAATGATTTAAGTGGCTCAAAAAGTCAAGGATAACCGAATTCTAAGGGATACTTGATAAGGCTAAGGGTACGGTCTAGTATGCTGCCCGGGTATCGAGGCGGTGCATGGCCTCCACTCAAGTCAACTTGGATCTGAGCAAAAAGGTAGTCAGAGCTTTGAACTATGATCCCTGAGTCTGGTTTAGGAGAAAGAGGCTTAGAGAGAGAAAAAAGAGGAAGAGGGAGTCTCAATCTGGGTTCATTTAGGGGTCTAGGTTTGGTCTGTCGATGGCACGGGCCATTTCCGCATCTAATCTACGGGCCAAGGAGGAAATAGCAGTGAGGCAAGTAATCCCTTTTCTTTTGAATTAATACCTAAGAATAAAATGGGAAGGAAATAATAAATGAGAAGAAGAAAATGGGAAGGGAGAGAGGAAGGAGGAGAGGGAAGAGGGAGGAAGGTTCGGTGGCGGCGAGGCCTTGGTGGCAGGGAGTCGACGGCAGCTGCGGTGGCCGGTGAGAAGGGAGAAGCCGAGGTTGTTGTCGGTTGCCGAAACAAAGGGATAGCTCAAAGAAGAATAGAGAAGGGAGGGAAAACTCACCAGTGTGCGGCAGAGATAGGGGATCTCGGCCGAGGGCAGCTCGATCTGGCGGTCAAGCAGCGACGATGCTTGGGACAGAGAGAAGAAAAATCAGAGCCGACGTGGGAACTAAAGAAAAATGGAGAGGATTTTAGAGTGGTAAAGCTCGGATTTGGCGACACGATGGTTGTTGAAGGTAAGGAAGAAAGGAAGAGAAGCTCATCGGTGGATCACTCGAAGAAGATGAGGGGAATTTATAGAGATTTTGGGATGGGGATAGGCTTGAGGCCGTTCCATCTGCTGCGATCCCAATGGCCGATGAGCACGTCCCAACGGCTGGCACATGCGGAAATCACAGTAGCCATTGTCATCGCGTCTTATTTGCTCAACCGAAGAGAGAAGAGAGAAGAAGCAGAGGATCACGATCACGATCCTCTATTTCGAACGTGCTGTGGCTCAAAGGCTGAAGTCAGCTGGGCCTGCCAACTTCAGTCCAATATGGCCCATCTAGGTCGGATCTCACAGGTAGTAACTTCTGTATATGCCTTATTCTTAACCAAGTGTATGGACCTAACTTTTTGATTTGTAAAATGAGGAGAAAATGGAGGTCTAGTTGAGGAACTCGCAGGTAAAAGGACATGGCTGTGCTTATTAGATGGCCAGGTACTATGAAGCATAAGCATCAAATGTGATTTGGGTTTTATAACAAAGTCCACATAGTCTAGGGCCTATAAACTGAAGAAAGTACAGAACAGTGGCTGCCTTGCTGAATTTGGACCATGTAACAATGCATATGCTACAATCTAGTACATGTTAGGCTTATAATCTTATATCAGCCCTCATATTACTTAATGGCAGAGGGTAGATTTTCTGCTTAATTAAAATAATATAATTGTGGTATCTGTACAAATCTCTCTGGCCTTCACCCTCATTACTATAAGCCATCAAAATATGATTTCATGTTTTACTTTTCTTCATCTTAATTCATTTGGTTGCTTGATGTTAAAGACAGTACATAAATCCATAACAAAGTTTCATTGCAGTTTAATATTTAAAAGTGATTTCACATTGAACCCAAGCCTAAACCTAGTCAAAAGTTTGTTGGGGGCGTAAGTCTGGAGTTTATGTGTTTTTTGGGTTTTATTTTATTTCTTTTATCAAGTTTGGAATTGGATTTCATAGATCTCATTCCATTTCTCATGTTTATTCCTCTAAGTACATCGTTCAATATCAATACTAGTTTATAGATTTGGCAGGTTAAGATGGCAAATATTAGCATACTTTGAGTCATTGTTAGTTATCTTCTCAAATTTTGGCTGCTTAAGAGGTTTTTACTTCTTTTTTAAATTTAAAAACTGTAATTTCCAATCCCTTTTGGTAGATGCGCTCTGCTTCAAAGAAAAAGGCATCAAATGAGCTTGTATGGAAAGAAAGATGACAAAATTCGTGTACTTCCCATTTCATGTAGTAATTGCATATTTTTAGGAATTCCATATCCCAGCCAATTATTTCTGTGAAGTTATGTATTATTTTCTGAAGTCCAGTATGGTTTCTGAGTTTTCACGGAACTTCAGTACTTCCATAAGCATCTCGATCATTTTTTAAGATAAATTGGAAAACTGCTTTCCATGAAATTAGCTTGGAACTTTGACTTTAAAACTTGACCAAAAATGTTATTCATGGTTTTACACACAAGTTGATCCACAATAACAGTACTATCTGTTGCAAAACTAGTTGAATCAACACGGTTTGTTTGCTTTTATATGGTAAAAAAAAAATAATCTAGGATGATAGGAGAGGAGCTCGTGCAACTTTGGCTATGGCGAAACAGAGTAATCTTCTTATTGAGTTGTTTTGCATCAGTACTGACATTTTTATGTGGAAAATGATGACTTGTGGCTGTCCAGATGCATTGCAAGCCTACAACATAAACTGATACTGAAAAATACAATTTTTAAAATTTTTCAGAATCTTTGTTGGGAAAGGGAAGGTAATGTCCAAAGCCCATTATGTTTGTATGGCTGGATGTAGGACTTGTACGATTTCACAAACTTTTGTAGCCCTAAAATTGACTTTGTTAAAAACAGATATCAATTTGACAAATAATGTCTTCATTTGAAGATATAACTTGATTAGTTTTATCTTTAATGCATATATTAACAAGATTCTATTTGTGCCCTAGTTTTCTTCAATTCATTAACATTTCCTCTCTCTTTTTGGCCTTTAATTTTGTTGCTTGTCTTTTAGGCTTGCATTATTTACCAAGATGGTTTTCAACATATTGGATCTCCATCTTGGTGTCTAGGAGATGACTGCATGGTCTGAAGTTTTCTTGCTAAATAGGTTTTTCTGGACTAGCGTAGTTTGTTTTTTCTTCCCGTTTCCTCAAAACACTCTTATATGACTACTTGAGGAGCAACCAGCTTGCGCTCATGGATGACCAATGATTGCTGACATGGCTCAGACATCAGTTTATAGAAGTACGGAGCCATCCACTCCCTTTTCTAAAGTTTCTTCCTGGCAACTCTCAGGTACTTCTCGCAAATGAAAATTTTGAGGGTGCGTTACATCTTTTGGATCAATGTCGCTCTGAAGGAATTCATCCAGACATCCAACTATTCAATATAATTCTTCGAGAAGCATTTTTCAAGGTAGTATTCTTGCTTGTTGTAAGGAATATTCAATGTTAATGATTCTTGAGAATTAACTGATTAATTTATTTATGACACGATTCTGTCAGGAACGGATTGATATAGTTGAGCCTGTAATTGAGGGTATACTCAGAGAGAAAATCCAGCCTGATCCTTCGACCCTTTGGTACACATTCTCTGCATATGTAGAGTGTGGATTTCATAACACTGCAATGGAGGCATTGCAGGTTCTAAGCATGCGAATGATCTCAGAAGAGAACATTCTTCATGAAAAGAGGATTGCCTATGAAGATCTTGTCCACAATGAAGACCCAAATGCTGAGTTAGAGATTATTGAAATTTTCAAAGAATCTCGAGAGTTTATTGCAACAGCTCTATTAAACTTGAGATGGTGTGCAATCACTGGCTGCTCAATATCATGGTCTCCTGAGGAAAGCCTGTGGGCCAAAAGGCTTTCTTCTTCTTATGGTGCCAGTAAAGGGCCTACTTGAATCTCTAAAGATTGCAATAGTAGTTCTTTCAAATGGATTGGCCTTTAACTTCAATTGAAGATGGCAATTTCATGAAACTGAGAAAAATATCAATCCCTCCAAGTCTCCAACTTTCTTGTCCTTCATGGATGTCTTCTCTTGAGCAGATAGCTGGGGTGGTTTCAATCTTCCATATAACCAAACTGGCACCGCTAACATTTGAATAATCAGGTGTCAATTGCTGATTGTTCTGACATGGAAGTGATGAGATGCTTCCTCAGCAAATCAATTGATTTTGGTCAGTTTTGTAACGTGATGGTTGATGAGATCTGGGCGGCTATGGAGATGAAAGCTTCTTTCTACATGGAATTTTTATGACATGGTTTGACAAGCACCCTCACGAGGACTGGTTATCCATATTTCAGCTAAACCACATTTAACCTACAAATGCTCAGTGACAGTGGGGTTGCTGATATACATGTTCAGTAACACAAGAATAATACGGCAGCTGCCAGTTTGTCAGGTATCAGTTTTCCAGCCTCTCATGCATCATAGAAGTTGGAACAGTGAGCAAGCGAGTTTGTGTTCTTGGTGTAACTTTGTTTGCTGCATTGAGCATAGCATATTCAATTAATATGCTATTTATGGTTCCAAACTACAAAAGAAATTTTGTTACACATGAATGTGTGTGGATCGGGTACTCTTGTCAATGATTTTTTTTTTATAATATTCCTCTTGCCTCTTTTCTTTTTTTGTGTTTGGTACTGTTTAATTTCCAAGGCTGTTCTTAGTTTGAGAGTCTATTTTGGAGCCGGCTAGGTCTATGTTTCAGGAGTTGCAGCATTTGTGCCATCTTAAGTCTTTGTTGCAAGATTTTATTTTTTTATTTTTTTATAAGAATTGGGAAAGCAGGAAAGCCGGCTAAGGGTTGGGTAGTTGGCACCTTCAAGTCTTTAGTTTTGTTAATATTATTCTCTAGTGCAAATTTTAATATATTTTATCTGAACGAAAAGGAAGATCTCTAGTACAAGTTTTTATTCCCATTTTTTGTGCTGATAAATTTTCCTTGTTTGTCTACTTGCTTTGCTACATGATCAAGATGGTTACTGAGAAATCTTGTCCGAAAACATCCATCAGAGCTTAAACTCCAGAAACTAGCCATTATAGAGAAGCTACTGGAACGAATCTATGACAATGACAAAGTGGTTTGCGAAACATTTCATCTCCTTCTAAAGGCCGCGGTCTTTCCATCTTCAGAAGAGGTATGTGGGAAGGTGCACCCTTCTTTTTGCAGTTTGGTATATTTAAGAAATTGTTAGCCAAGTTATATTTCTCGACGTCCATTCCAACAATTCTGCTTTCTTCCTCACTAGCACTCGAGTGAGGCTATAAGCATTTAGCTTGAGCATAAGCCTTTTAATTTTATTTTGACATTGTTTAATGGAGCTGCATGCTCTCTCTTTATAACTTGCAAATAATTTTATTTTCTCTCTTTTTACTTGAGCTTGAGGCCTTGTATAATACCCCCAACTCACCTAGCTTCAGCTCGGCCCTAACTCAATTGAGTCAGCCAAGTCGGTCTGGCAACAAAATGACAGCCAACCAAGATCTATTAAAAATAATATCTAAAAAATGCTATATCTTTATTCTGTAAAAGTATTATAAGGGATTAATTTATTAGAATAAAATCAGAAGATTGAAAAGAACTTGTGATATATGTGATTTGCTTCTTACATGTAGGTCTGCAGCAATCTCGTCCCTAAGATATAACAATTCGACTCAGCCCGATCCTCTTCTAGTGAGCATGATTGTTGTGGAGCCTTGATCCGACAACTCCTTCAAATGCTTAAAAAATAAAAAAAAAGATGAAAGTTAAAAAGTAAAGAAAACTCTACTCGTGAGAAAGAGAAAGATCAGATTGTTTTTGAATTAATTCGAGAGGAGTCTATTTATAGACTCCATCCAGAAACGTGATGGTTCCAAATATACGTAATATTTCGAAAACAGAAACTAATGTTCATCTAAAAAAAACATCTTACAAAAAAAATATTTTAAAATATTTAAAACAACTAAAATTTAGAGAAAAATATTTAAATTATTTTTATAATTAAAACTCCCACAAGAGCTCTATTCGGCCAGTTGGGGAGGTCTGAAACCCTCGCTTGAACTTGTAACGCCCAGCGTGACCTCCGGAAGGATCCCGGGTCAGCCACCACGTATGTGAAACGATCGGCAAGGACGGGCGGCAATACAATTCTTCAAGAATCATCTTTAAAAGTAGTTCTCAAATATTTTAATGCTATTGATTCTCAAGGCTTAACTGGTTAATTTATTTATGACATGATTTTGTCAGGCCCGGATAACCATAATTGAGCATGTACACAGATCAAAATCCAGCCGAATTGTCCGACCCTTTGGTACCCATTCAGTGCATGAATATGGATTTCACAACACTGCAATGGAAGCATTGCAGGTTTCCAGCATGCGAGTGATCTCTAAAGAAGATTAGAAGAATTCTTGAAGAAAAGAGGGTTGCCTATGAGGATCTTGTCCACAGTGAAGACTCCAATGCCGAGTTACAGATTGTTGGGAGTTTTAAATAACCTCAAAGAGTTCAATGCAACAGCTGAAAGTTCTGAGAGCCAAAAGGCTTTCTTCTTCTTATAGAAATATAAAGGTGTGCTTCATGTGCATACGGGACCTCACTCAAGCACCACGATTAACTCATGGTTAGTCTCAATAAGCCCTTGTTGCAGTGTCTTTTAGTCTAGATGGGTCAACGGCTGGATCCGCTCTAATACTATTTGTAACAATTTAGGACCTCATCCGAAATAGCTCATCGGAAGGTATTATTTGGACTCCTTAGTCTTATTTAACTATCTAAGATTTATCCAGTGAATAACTGATGTAGGATCTTCAAACAATCAAACTCGAATCGGTCCCAAATTATTAGCAGACACTGTCCGAACATTGGCGGCGGCATCACCAATTTCAAACAACCAATCTGCTGCTCCAGCCAAACAGTGTAAGAGTCGCCACCGCTGAAGAACAACTCCATCGCACCGTCGTGTTCCCTCCATGGACGAAGAGGCTAATGCTGAAGAAATAACCATAGCGCTGACTCGATCCTTTTCACCTTCGCTCTCTTTTTGTTCTTCGGGACAGGTAAGCTTCGAAGGTTATTCAGGCGCCAGTTTTCCAAACCCCATCAACTTGAAAAATCTGGCCATACAAACTGCTGCCGAGTCTTGGAGCTTGAGGGCGTCCGGATCGAGTTCTTGCCGGAGCAACTGCGATATCTTGCTGTGTTGAGATACTTGGGATTGAGGCAGACGGGTGTGCAGAGGCTTCCACAAAGCATGCATGCGCGCCTCCACTATAATTCTCATTTGATATGTTGCATGGCATCCATGTCTAGTGCACGTAACACAACAATGTGGCCTTGGGATGTGCATGTCCATCACTTCCCTTCATATAAATACACTCTTCTTCTTAGCATGTACACCACAACAATGCCACTTTAATAATGATTAATAAACATAATGTTCCTACCCCTCCTCGATGCCAACCAGGGCCGGCCCAATCCTTAGACGCTGATGCGGTCGCCTAAGGCCCCGGCCCAAAGAAGGCCTATCACAGGAAAGACCACAAAGATAAAATAGAAAGAAAAAAATACTTCTTTTAGTGAGTTCGTCTTAGGCCGGCCCACTACAGAGAAGGCCTCAAAGATAAAATAGAAAGAAAAAAGACCCCTCTTAGTAAGTCGCCGCCTTAGGCCCTAAATGCTTCTGATGGCAACTTTTTTTTAGATCTTCAACTTTTTCTCAATTTTCTGTTCAGACCATGCCCTCCCGATGGGGAGAAGGTGATCTCTATTTTGATCCTTTGTTTTAGTTGTTTAGGAGTTAATACAAACTTTAATTGACGTAATTTTCACAAATAAGAATAGGAGTATGCACACAATAAATATTTTTATATCAACCTCTTTAACATGGAAAAAGATGACTCCAATCGTTAAAATGCAAGTTCTGTAAGCCACTTTACTGTATTCAATTACCAACATTGCTTTGAATATAGTCCCCCCCACTCTAATGTTAAATATCATCCAATTTCCCTACAAATTGAATTTTTAATTAAATTTGATATTTTAACTTCCATGTGTAATAGGGATAATTTATTTGTAATTTTCTGATTAGGAAGAAGTAATACTGTGTGTCCCTCAATTATATTTCAACTTTTTGTCTTGAGTTTCCAGTACCCTCGCTGGAGGGGATTAAAGTTGAAATCAAGATTTTAATTCAAAAAAAAAAAAAATCTAAATCCTCAGATAAAAGGACCCTGCAAGAAACCATAAAAATAATGTAAGGAACTACCCAATCCAACGTTGGACTAGTTTTATTTAGAATAAAGCGGTGGTTGGAATTTGGATGCCCCGTTCCCATGAAGAGAACTAGATCAGGATACCTAAAAAATAATTCACAGCTATGGGTGAAGCTGGGTGTCGCACTTGTATAACTACCATTAATCAAACCGACAACAAAGATAGCATCAAGCTATAAAGTTCGTAACAAAATAAACAAATATATATATATATATATATATATATATATATATATATATATATATATATATATATATATATATATATATATATATATAGTAAACTTTTTTCTTGGAAAAAGGGTTATTGATATGCTGTTAAATAACGATTACTATGATTCCAGAAATGACATGCATAGAAGTAATCCGAGCACAAAAATCTAACTTTAAGAGAATTATACCCTTCAAATGAGACAAGGAATTTCTAGATATTTTCAAGTTAATAGTTTGGAGCCTGCAGGGACACTATATACAATGAGAAAAATATAATTATTGTTATAATATCTTATTTAGCGATATAACATTCTATTACAACATAAATAACAAATAAAATTATTATTATTTTTAGATTATATCAAACTTCTCTGTAAAAGAGATTATACGGTTTGCCAAATATATAATATTTTTATCCACGAACAGGATCGAAAAATAATGTCATTACCTTCCCGATTGTAGCCTGTTATTTTAAATAATAAAACGATAATAACAGTGATTATTTTAATACAAAAGTTTGCGGCATTACTTTTGGTGCAATTTATGGGGCCCCGTTATTTTAACATTGGTACGAGATAACGAGGAAAAGATCTTCGGGAAGATATTTTTCCCTCCAAGCCTCGGGGCTTGGGCTTCTTTATTCGTTACAAAACACCTTATCCTGCGGCCTCAACCGCCATCGAGCGCGCAGCCAACTGACCATGGCATCATCTTCTCCATCTCCCGTCACCTTTCCCCAGCTACCCTTTTCACCCAAGAGACCTCCTCCAGTACCCATCTTCAAAGAGCTCCACTTCAACCATGACCTCTCGGCCACCAAGAAACTCCAGGTCAGTCTCAATCGATACTATGGCTGAAGTGAGAACTTCTGCTCTTTTCATTGTTAATTTGCTACTACTTTGATTTGAACACTCTGTTGGGTCTTGGATGGATGAATTGGTGCAGGCTGGGGTGGACCTGGTGGCAAACTTGATTGGGGTGACCCTGGGCCCGAAGGGCAGGAATGTGGTGTTGGAGAACAAGTATGGACCCCCTAAGATTGTTAATGATGGGGAGACTGTCCTTAAGGAGGTATCATAAAGGAGAGGCTTTGTTGATCTGTTTTGATTTTAGATCACTGCTAAACTGTAGCCTTTCTAATTCTTTTGTTCTGCTTCCATTGGGCCTCTTTATTATTTCCTTTTGGTGGGAAAATGGTATTGCATAATTCAGGATATAGTCTTATTTTGGATTTTGATTTGTGCTTCTTGAATTGGAGCAACCCTTGAAGATTTATGGTTTTAATACGGGTTAGAAATTGGGAAACCACGTTGTTTAACAGCTGTTAAGTTGTCATTGTATCAACATATATATGTTGTCTATTTCTATTCCAGTATTGTTTTTCTCTGCCTTAAGCTTGTGGTGGATGCATGCACTGATGAAGTTCTTATAGGATAACTAGATTTTTTTTTTTAATCAAAATGAGATTTGCTTGTTGTTTTTATACAAAAAATGGACAGCATGTGTCTTCTGGTTAAAAATTCTCTTCCTTTTCAATAGAAAAATGATTTTCATTTGGTTTCTGTTGTGGGAGAATAAAGTAGTTAATTGATAAGTGAAGCTTCTTTTCACAATGTTTCTATTTTCTTGGGTCAACTTTAGATACACAAATCCCTTCAACAAAAAAAAAAAAAAAACTTTAGATACACAGATTGAAACACAGAATTCCACCATTTTAGGAGAAGTTTGTGTTTCTCCTTGGTCATTTTGAAAACTTTCTGCTCCTCATTACTTCTTTTTGGGTTGCCAAAGGTTGAATTGGAGGACCCATTGGAAAATGTTGGTGTTAAATTGGTGAGACAAGCGGGTGCAAAGACAAATGATCTTGCTGGTGATGGTTGCACCACTTCTATTGTTCTTGCTCGAGGTTTGATTGCTGAAGGTGTGAAGGTAAATACTTAGTTGCATGCTTAAATAGTATCCTGTCCATCCTCCAATGCAGCTTGCGAGAGTAGAGTTTTTGATTATACCCTTTCTATTTCCCCCTCCTTCCACAGTGATGCACAGTTGGTGCTTCTTCATCTCTGACATTGCAATGAATTGAATGATCTATATATATATTATTGTTTTGGTAAAAGAATTCACTGTATGTTAATAATTAGGTACTTGCTGCGGGAATGAATCCTGTTCAAATTGCACGGGGAATTGAAAAGACGGCCCGGGCTCTTGTTTCTGAACTCAAATTGATGTCAAGGGAGGTAAGGTTGACATGGCCTGTAATTAATATGTTCTTTACTTTTATTGAATGAATGTTATCAAAGGGTAGCTCAATTTATGGAATTATCATAGTTTCTAGATATTCTTAATTTTTTACAAGCTGATTGAAGCTAGCTGCTTTTTCATCTCCACCTCTTTCCTGTGGCATTTCACAAGTCGCTTCCCAACATTAGAAAAAAAAAGTTTCTTTATCTAAATTGAGTGTTCTAACCTTTTTTTCTCAATTCACCATAATTTCTTTATCACATAATTCTTGATACACTTTTATGATGGCATGTCAACAGTAGAAACATACTCCTGTTGCAGATTGAAGACCATGAAATTGCTGATGTTGCAGCAGTTAGTGCTGGAAATGACTATAGTGTGGGAAATATGATTGCAGAAGCTCTTAAAAGAGTCGGAAGAAAAGGTGTAGTTAGAATTGAGAATGGAAAATGCACTGAGAACAGTCTGCAAATTGTAGAGGGTATGCAGTTTGATCGTGGTTATTTGTCACCTTACTTTGTTACTGATCGTGCAAATATGTCTGTGGAGTTCGAAAATAGCAAGGTAGTTAGTGTGTTATTCTAATTAACATTGTGTTACTCTGCAAAGAAAGTTGCTAGTGTGACTTTTTCTATGCAGATACTTTTGGTTGACAAAAAAATCACAAATGCAAAGGAGATGTTTAAACTATTGGATAGTGCAGTCAAAGATAAGTACCCACTCTTGATAATTGCAGAGGGAATTGAGGAGGAAGCTCTTGCTCCAATAATTAGGAATAAACTCAAAGGTGTGCTGAAGGGGGTTGCTATTAAAGCTCCTGCCTTTGGAGAGCGCAAAAGTCACTGCATGGATGACATTGCTGTCTTGACTGGAGGTAGTTTGGTGGTTTTTGAAGTATATGCATAAACCTAGATTAGTAATAGTACTAATGAGTTTTTCTCAACCATATGATCTTAGAACATTCATTTATTTATAGCCTTCTGGTTTTGTTTTTTTACTTTTCCATCTCTATTCATATTTCTATTTGTTTTACAGGCACAGTAGTCAGAGATGAGATGGGACTGACTCTTGAAAAGGCTGGAAAAGAGGTTTTAGGTTCTGCGGTGAACATAGTAATTACTAAGGATTCAACGCTAATTGTTACTGATGGGAGCACCCAGCATGCAGTGGAAAAGCGGGTTGCTCAATTACGAAATCTTGTAGAGGTACATGAACTTGTTTGAAGTTGCATCCTAGCATGCATGTGAGATTCTAATCTTTTGATCACATTACAAGTAAAGTCATCATCTGCATGACTAATGAATATCTGGCTGCATTTGCTTCCTGCTCAACTTTTGCATTTTAAGGTATATCCAGTATCATGTTTATCCTTTATGTTTGATTAATTTTTGCTTGTATCTGGTTTTCCTCATCTCGCTACTTTTATTTATTATTCATGCTATCCTTTTTTTTTGTTTCAATCTTGAGCTTCATTGCATGGCTAAGACTTGCCTTCTTGTTCTAGTGCATTTCTTTTTTAAATTCGAAGTTGGTGAGCAACAGAAAAATCAGTGAATGCCTTTTTTCCTTAAATGGAACTACTTCCATCAGAAAAGGGAAGAGGTAAATGATTGCTGCTTCTCTTTATTGTGCAAGAAAATAGAAAATGGAAAAAGTTTTTTCTTTATAATTTGGAAAACGTAGTCTTGGAATGTTAAACTGACTTTTTAAGGCATACACGCATGGATAGTCTTGTATGAGTAAGTTGATATTTATTAAATGTTACAGGATGTGAAGACTGAAAAGGTCAAAATAACATATCAACAGAACTATGACTTTTTTAATTTCCAGGCAACTGACTTCACTGTACAAATGAACAAAATTTTCAACCTGCAGCGGCAGGATGCTCAAGTTAATGTAATGCTCTTATCAAGCCGCCATTAAGAACCTATAAATAGTAATTTGTGTTTGGGCTCTAACAAAAATCATACCGGTACTTTTGCATAATGTGGCTTAACATTATCTTTTTTACATTTTCTAATAAATTTTCACTAGTACAGTCTCTTTAATTAAACTTTTCATCTTCTTGGTATTGTCTGAACTAATTTGATATCCTCACATGCAAAGCACAGTTAGGCTCAGTTTCACATTTACTGTTATTTCATAACCTGTTGGAGTTCTCTTTTCTAGACATACATTAATGACATTACCATCATATTCATGGCCAAACTATGTAGTTGATCTATTTAGATCTGGTTTGTTACAGAACTCTGAAGAAAAGTTCAAAAAGAAAATATTGAATGAGCGGATAGCAAGGCTATGTGGTGGAATTGCAATTATTAAGGTAATTTATGCTCGTTTGGATCCAGTCTTTTCTAAAATCAACATACGAATATGGATAATTTCTGTGTTACACTACACCAGGTTCAACAAATTTAATGTTGGAAATAAATGACAGGTAGGTGCACAAACAGTAGTGGAGTTGAAAGATAAAAAGCTGAGAATTGAAGATGCTCTTAATGCCACTAAGGTAGGTTCAGCTTATCTTGATGCTTTCTATTGGCTAATTTTGATGTAATGAAAAATTTTGCCCTTTACAGTCTGCTATTGAGGAAGGTGTTGTAGTTGGTGGTGGATGTAGCCTATTGCGGCTATCTATGAAGGTGGATAGCATCAAGGAATCTCTGGATAATGAAGAGCAGATGGTATTATTCTATCCTTCTTTCTTTTCCATTATGACTTGATACCAAAAGGTGATAATAGAATTTGAACGTTAGGAGAACTTTAAATCAGATAAATACATATCACAAAAATGACATGATAAATCTTAACATTAGCAAAGGTAGACTTTATGGACCAAGGTATGAATTATCCAAATTTGAGGATGTTTGATGATTGGCCATCAAGCTAAAGTCAAATTTCAGATTTGGTTGTTTTTCAGACCTAGGTATATTTAACATAGAAGGCCTGTTTAAAAGGTTAGGTAGTAGATAGAGAGATGGGACTATTTTTGTTAGTCAGTTTAAACTTGGATATCAGAAATTTTTCCGAGGTTTGATGATGGAGTTGGGTAGGGTCTTGTTTGGGTCGGGTTGAATTCAACCATAACCAAATCACCTAGCATCGGATTGGGATTTTTGAGCCCAAGTCAACCCAACCTTGCCCAATGAATGGGTGGGACGGGTGGATTCGGATTAAGCTTAACCCAAGTTGCACCCCTAATATCAAGACTAGTTTAACTAGTATTTTGCACGTGCTATGTACTTGCTCCTTTTTAGAGAGAGAGAGAGAGAGGGAGAATGTTCACATGAGATTTTATATAAACCGAGACTTAGTTCAGCCCATTTAACTTAACCTTAACCATTTAGCCCAACCCATGAAACATCAACTTGATAAACCGAATCGAACCAAATCAAATATCTCGTGTTGGTTTCAAACAGTTTTTGTAGATGGTCAGTTCAATTTTGGTTTCGATTTTAGAAAACCGATTTTAAATCAGTTCAGTTTCATATATCTCCAAACCGGCTTGACTTGACCAATGCATGCCCCTACTTGTCCTTGTATTCATTCTAGCAATCCAAACAATGGAAATAGTTTAACTTCAACATGTCGAACTTGTCTGTAATACTAACTCTCTACAGGAGCTATTATATAATAATTTGTCACTATAGTTCCAAGTAGTTGCACGATAACTCTACCACATTAAATTATTTCTTTTATGTTCCTGCGAAATCTTACTATTACATGAAAGTCCCTAATTTCAGTTGGATTCGCTGCCTCCATGTGACATGATCCCTATTCTTTGAGTGTTCACAAGTCAGGGAGCCCGCCCAACTTGCTCAAGCCCAAAGCCTTTTGGGTTGGCTTGGGTTTGGGGATTAAAACTTGGCCCAGTCCAAAAAATTTTATTTTATAGTCTTATTTATGTTTGATATATTGTTTACTTAATTGATAATTGCTATTAATATATGAATTTAATTGAATAATAGATATATTGCAGATTGTTAAAAATGTTTAATTATTCATATTTAATATTTCTAAATTTTTAAGTATTTATTTAATATTTTTAACAATTGAAAATAATCATGAAGTTCGAGATCCGACCTAAAGCCTGAGTAAGGGCTTCCTAGCATGGGCCTAGAAGGTAGGCTGAAAGGCTAGGCTAGTCTAAGCAGGGCTCGGGCCTAAGTAAATAGTGTTGGGCAAAGCCTAGCCCAATCCCGGCCTAGCCTGGCCCATGAACTGGTCTATTGTTCTTAACAAGCCCTAACCAATGGCAGCATGACAACCTCCGCATCTTGCTCCTCCTCTGCTGCAGAACTGGCGACGGACTGGGATGGTTCCGCCATTGATACCGAGATAGCTCGCCAGAGGGAAAGAAGGAGAAGAGGAAAAAAGAGAGTGTGAAGAAGGAAGGGAGAGGGGGAGGAAGCAAGAGAGGCCGGCCGTCGGAGACCCGGGAGCCTCCGCCTCTTCCACGTGGAGGCTCCCTGGCTTCCGCCGGCCGGCCTCGGCTACCTTCTCTCTTCCCTCCTCTCCCTCTCCCTCCCTTACCCGCTCTCTCTCTCTCTCTCTCTCTCTCTTTTTCTCTCTCGTTCTTCCTCTTCCCTGCCATAGAAGATGTGTTGGTATGGGCCTGGCACGGCACGGTGCGGGCATGTACTGACTCATCTCACCGGACAACCGGTACGGTGCCTGGTACTAGTTCCGCCGTCCTCGTCGGTGGTATTCACAAAGGAATTAGAAAATTTGAAGAAGGCTAAGCCTGATATAAGAATGCATTCATCTCTGATGCACAAATTACCTTCAAAAGAAAAACATGATTCCTAAATTGATGTAGCCATTTCCTTGATTAGGTAGTGATATGAAACTCCTATTCTTGATTTCCACCCTTCATGTACGGATGTTACAGTATGCAAATGCTATTTAGCAGGCAGTACCCACATTTTCGCATGATATCATGGCTATTCAGTATGTTGTGACACCAATTTAGTTATAGTATTCTTCCATTAGAAATTTTATTCTTCACACACATAGGTTATCTCTCTGTGATTTAATAATTGTCGTTCTTTTCTGAATGCAATATCTGCTTCTCTGCTCTTTATCATGTTCTCTTGCCTTCCACTATTTCTGCAGATTGGTGCCGATATCTTTAAACGGGCTTTAAGTTATCCTTCAAAATTGATAGCCAAAAATGCTGGAATTAATGGAGATGTTGTTGTGGAGAAGGTTTGTGAATGATTTTATTCATATTCAAGCTTTTGCATTTTCTTTATATTTCTTTTAAGGTTGCCCGCTAAGTCCCTGTGGAGTACAAAATCCAAGCTAATGCATTTTTCTGATATTTTATTTCAGGTGTTGTCCTCTAATGACGTAAGATATGGCTACAATGCAGCTAAAAATTGTTACGAGGACTTGATGGCGGCTGGGATTTTAGACCCAACGAAGGTATCTATTTCAAAAACATGAATAGTTAATGGTAGCTACTTTCTTTTTATCTTCAATAATTTCATAGAAGTAATTTTTTGCCGGTCGTGTTCATTTGCATGCTCGTTAGTCATCTATCTATAGTATGTGTGAGGAAACTTTCAAGAATTATCTTACATAATATCAGAGGAAAAACAGGATCTTATGGACTATGTCATTTAGTTGTAAAGTACCTTTTTCCGGCTTTTTCTCAGAGTTAGCAAAATGAGTTGCTGCTATTTATGAGCTACCTGTAGTTTGCTAGTGCTTCTCATGCACTTTAATCATCTGATTCTGACAGAATTTGGGGTCAAGTGCAGGAATATACCATAAAAATTTATTGATATGAATCTCATCCCAGCAAGACAACACTAGAAATCTTATTTGTAAAATAGGGGATTTTTTAATTATAAATAATAACATCATCTCTTGCTGAAGATACTTAGTGGTCACTAGATTTGCAACTTAAAGATCCCAATTCTCAAGGGAGACAAGAGAGGAAAGTGTCAGGCTGTCAGCGTAGCGATCTCCAATTTCATCAGCTGTAACATTCCATTACCTAAGGAAGGGGAGGGGGTTCGGGGGAGGGCAAACCATCCCCTGGCCATATTTCTTATTTTTTCCAGTCACCTGATATTACTGAAGTCCCATTTGCTACTGATGAATCATCCTCGGGAAAATTGCTCGCTGAACTGAAATTTTCTGAATATGGAATGATACTGGACATGTAATTATAATTTGCTTTTTCACATGTCTAACAAACACAAATGAATTCTTGAGTTTTATCCTGCTTCATGCATTCATGAACTCGACACACATGTGCAGGTTGTTAGATGTTGTGTGGAGCATGCTGCTGCTGTTGCAAAGACTTTTCTCACATCTGATGTGGTCGTTGTTGATACAAAGGAAGCAGAGCCCATTAGTAGGCAAAGGCTGATGCCAACTTCTAATCTCATGCGAACATCTAATCTGATGCCAACTTCTAATCTCATGCGAACATCTAATCTGACACCAAAATCAGGTGCTTATCTTCTTCACAAATATGCTACATAGATCACTGGCATATATATGATAACCTGCCATGAGCTTATCTATTGAATTTCAAAAGTTTGCATTATTTTTTTTTGCCTTTATCTTGCTGAAGATCTAGAACAAGGGTATGGCAATGTACTGATTAGTTCTTTCTCATGACTTATGTTTGCAGGTATTGCACTTTAGTTTGTGCTAACCAGTCATTCATCTACTTGCTGTTCCATTCTCTCTTCCCTTCATGACTCATACTTACAAGTGGTTGAGATGTCAATCGAAAGGAAGAGGCAATCTAATCTGCGTATTTTGGTTCAGTGAAATATGGCCAATGAGACTTGCTGTCATTCATCAATGTGCGTTGACTCACAATACTTTCACAGAATCTTTCCAACAAACCACCTGAGAAATAACATTCAATACAGATGAGGTTTCAATCTCAAAATTTAGAAGCTTTTGTGATTATTCTTAAAATGCAGTCACCATGGTACACTTCTTCATGAAGGAAAGCCATGGTGAGGCCAAATGTCTGTGTGTGTATAAGCTGAACAATTTTAGGGACTCATGATCTGTGCCGACGAAGGGTTAAAATAGGACCATTTGAGCTTGGGATGTATCATTGTCTTATTCATCCATTATATTATGTTGGGTAATGCCTTCATGATTTCTACACTCCTCTTATAAGCTTATATTGACTGTGTTTCGTATGAATTTATTGTTTAGGGTATGGAGATTGCTGCATGTTTGTTGCTTGCTTACTTTTGGGTAGATATTATGGCGATATTTAGTATTGAAATCTATGGAAATTAAGGAAGCTATAGGCAGGACACACTGCTATTTTGATGCAAGAAACATAATACTTTAATGGGTTATCAGTCTTTGCCCTTTTTCTTTTGTATCTCATTTCCTAGATTTATCATACGCAAGGGTTAGAGAGTGGAACTATTTATGGATTTTTCTCATATTGTTCTCTCTTTTCCGCCTAAGGGTTAGAAGAGTTTAGGAGTGAAGAGATCACACGCTAATCTTTTCGGCGACTTTTCATAGTGACCTGAATATAACTAATATGAAGTAAAAATTAATAATACATCAAATAGATTTTATAGCTTAGTAAAGGCAAAAGTTACATGTCCAGTTCAAATCCCCTCGCCCCTTTATTGTATATATTTTTTAATGAAATTTTATAAAAGATATATTTTATATAGTCAGGTTTGGGTAGCTTTAATTGATTTTAAAGGGTCACATAGGTGAGATATCCATTCCTATTAGGACTTGAGATATATCGCATATCTGAAAAAACTTGCGCAGCGGCTATCTTTAAACATACTAGTGCGCTTCCTATGCACAATAAAATATTGTGGCTATTAATAAGTAAATCCGTTAGGTGCATTAATACTCTATATGTACAAAATTCTTAACACATGTTCAAGTCTCCGCACCCTTCTATTATATATATTTTTTATAAAATTTTAATATATATATATATATATATATATATATATATATATTATAGTTTGGTTTGAACAACAGACATCGGAGGGATAAATCTCAAATTTTAACGAATTTTAAAAGGTTAAATTTCAAACTTGTTCTAAATTTTAACGGATTTTAATTTTTATATGATTTTGCTAAACAATTTCTATTAGGATTTGCGACAAATCAGATATCCGATCTTATTAGAATGTGGGGCATATTGGATGTTCGAAAAATTTGGCCATCTACAATTTTTAAATATACTAGAGCTCTTTCTACGTATGATAAAATATTATAGTCATGAATTAGTAAATCTATTAGGTGCATTAATACTTTATATGTGCAAGATTCTCAGCACATATTCAAATCCTCTCATCCCTCTATCGTATATATATGTTTATAAAATTTTATAAAAATATATATATTATATAGTTAGAATCTCAAACTTTAACGAATTTTAAAAGGCCAAATTCCAAACATGACCCAAATTTTAATGAATTTTATTTTTTTTCATAATTTTGCTAAACAAATTCTATTTGGATTTGGGATATAGATGATTTGAGACGTACGGGGGATCCCAAAAAACCTACCAAGATGCCATCTTTAATTAGTAAGTCTATTAGGTGCAGTAATGCCTTATAAGTGCGAGACTCTTAGCACATGTAGTACAACGTAAACTGCTTTAGAAAGAAAAAAGACAAATAAAGGAGAAAAAAAAAGTTAAAAAAGGGGCCGCTGTGACCGACGAAGTACGAGGTGCAAAAAAATCCGGCATCGATCCTTTTCTAGATGCGGCCCGCGGCTGGCCTCGCGGGATCCGCTGCTGCAGTCCTCCGTAGGTGGCCATGTGTTTTGTCTCTGGCCTCTTCCCTCTTCGATCCCTCCTCATCACCAGACCTATATATATTTATGGAATAACGTGCTCCAGTTCCTCCTCCTTGCTTGCCTCACTTGCATCGAGTGAAGAAGAGAAAAAGAAGAAGATGATGATGATCATGATGGGGCTTGCGCTTCTCCAGGTGGCGATGGATGTGATGGTGGCGGGGATTTCATTCATGCTGGTGTTGGGGATCTTCGCCTTCGTCGCCACCATTCTCTGCTCCGCCGCTTTTCTTCAAGCCATCTCTTAAAAGAGATCACCCGCCCAGAAGGCGAAAGTAAGTCATGGTTCTAGCTGACTCGATTGATTGGACCTTAGGCTCGATGATGACGAGTTTCTTAAATCTTTTCATGGTTTCGGTTGTGGGCTGACGGAATTGAGGATTTGGAAATTTGGAATTCTTTGATGCGGCTGTTTTTCTGCTTTTTTTGGGCTTTCATTTTTCAATCCAACTCGTTAGACGGGAGCGAATGCAAGAGACAACATTTAGACACAATTCGCTACTGTGTCGTATAATCCATTGACTGTTCTTTGGAAAGAGGAGTGTGTTTTCTTCATAAATTTTAGTTTTTCCATTGGACAATTTATATCAATTCTTTAGTGGAGAGCATCCAAGTTTTGATGGCGTTTGAGGGAATTCTTTGATGTTACTTTGTTGTTCATTGGTGTGTGTGGCTTCTCTAGTTTCTTGAATGGGGGACTGTGATCGCATAGAAGTTGGTAATGATGATTCAGAGAAGCAGCAGCAGCTGAAGGAGTTGGACTTATCCTTGCCACTGGATAAATAAGATTCTTCAAGTGAACGGTTGATTTTATGCAAATATAACTTGATAAAGGCTGACAGTTACGATTGTAGTAATTCTGTACTTGGTGTCCTCTTTAATTTAAGGATTTATAAGATTCTTGAAGAAACAGGTTAGCTGTAAGTTTTGAGGACTTAGCTATTGGTTAGCGCATGCTAGGATATCAGAATCGATGGTTCATAACTGATTCATTTGGTATTGGAGTAAGTTCAAATTTTGTCTTCACCCTTGCAGTGGTTCATTCTGATTTCAATCGATATTTACTTCCTTTAGTTGCTTCAACAGCGCTAGGACTATCATTTCATATGCATGTCCATTATGGATTTCATGTCTTGTGTGGTGAAAGTAGAGACTATAAATCCAAGTATGCATGTAATAAAATAGTCTTTACTTTCATGGTTAAGTGAATTGGACAAGAAGAACTATCCAATCAGTGAAAAATAGTTGGCTAAACTAAAGAAGATCAGACCAGAATGGTGCTGTGCTGAATGAAAATGGACCTAACATGATATTGTCAATTATAGGAAGAGTTTGGTTATTTATGCAAGGGAGACTGGATAGTGGTGGACCGAACTAAGTTATACATTGTCACTAGATGAATCATAAGAAGTGTGTATGAAGATTTTTGAGAGGTAAGTTTTAAAGTCAAGAATTGGGGAATGTTAGTTTTGGCTATGGTTGGCAACTTGATCAAAAAATGAAATTTTCTGTAAATTTCTATGGAAGAAATTGTTCGGTAGCACATCTCTGGTGGTTTAGATTCTACAGATCTCTGATGAGCTAGTGCATCTCTGTGAAGTTGTAAGAAATAATCTTCTTTGCCTTGAGCAGTAACATTGCTGACAACATCTATTGCTTGCTTTTCAAGAGACTGTTTACATAAGGTGAATTATTAGAGGGTTTGAGGCGCAAACCGCGATAGATGCATTCCTCCCATCAGGTTTTTATTTTCGCTCCACCTAGTTTTATTTCCTTGTCCATTGTATTCAGTCTTGTTTGTTTCATATGTACATGTGTGGAAGGGGGTGATGAGTTGTACATAATTTAGTCCATCTCAGTTTGGTGTTATATGTATTTTGTGGCAATTTTTGGAAGAGAACCATGAAATCGTGTTTGTGCTGTCTAGAAGGCTCTGCCTACCATGTCTATCAGGTGATTTATGATCGCTCATATTTGATGATCTGCTAAAGCAGAAAGCTTCATTAAAGAAAGGGTGCAGATGATCGTTTTTTAGCATTTACAAGATGCATGTGGCCGTACCATGCCTCTGATGGATGCTAGTTTCATGCAATTTTAGATGAAATAAACTTATAATGCTTAGTGGGCAAAATCCATCATTAATAGTTTTGTTGCCCTATACTACCCTTAAAACTTGCCTACACATCAAACCATTCATATTCACTTAATCTCTAATAGATGCAAGTCTTCCATGATGTTCATTTTTAAATGCATAATTTTACAGGGTTAAATCCTCTATTCCTCTCAATCCTCGGTCCTTCAGTTTTTTTTCTGTTTTATTGGCGATATATTTACTGTTTCAATCATACCTCAGCCTCTCTAAGTTGGAATTTGAAATTCTTGTTGCAGGAGAAGCCTACGTCTGATTAGTCTTGTCCTTCTGGGCCTTGCAGAACAGATTGCATTTTTTGATGTGCTTAATCTTCAGTTTGAAGATCTGTTCTTTAATCAACTATGCAACTCTGGGGTTATGCTACTATGCTACATACAAAAATTGCTTCAAATTGTGTAATGCTATGTTCGAGCATTGAATCATGATGATTTTCAGCAGCATGGCTGTACAAGGTTGTATATCATGTTCAGGATGATTATATGCCTTGCATGATTGTGCAATAAAGAGTGCTCTAGTAAGTGTAATTTTTTATGCAACTCCTTGCAGATGCTTTATAAAAGTCTGCATTTTTGATAGAGGTATCGACAGACCATGTTGTGGCACTGGAACCAAATCTGTGATTATCTTGATTTCCTGGTGATTTATTTAAGCAGCTAGATCTGCTGATATCTCAACCACATGTCACCATGATACCTAATCCTCCACCATGATACACCTTGACCATTGTCAGGCTGTAATACGGGCAGCGTGCAGGTGGTACGAATTAACTCAATAGTCGGCACTTCAGTCGCCGATATTAGTTCAGACCAACCAAAAATAAACATATTTTTTGTGGAACCACTTGTGGTACGTTAATGTTAGTTGGCTGGTGCTTTCACAAGAGGCGATCATATTTACTTCGAAGTAAAGCTGGCTCATCATTTACCAACATTAGCTCAAAGCCTCAAAGTATCTTCTGCTGGCGTGAACCGTCTTTGCCCTCCAAAATGGTTCAGATTGTCTGAGGCGGGATTCCAGGTCCCTTAAGTCAAGTAGTTTGAGCTAATTCCAGATTGTCAGCGCCTACAGCAGGGGCGGGTACCCCATCTTCGGGGAGACCATCGACATCGCCGTCGGCAACTCTCTGCCTCTGCCACTTTCCAACGATCACAGCTCTGGGCACTACGTCGAACAGATTTGCTGCTATCCTTTCCCCTCCTCTCTTTTCCGGGAAAAAAAAAAGTCTCATTCATCTCCATTCCTTCACCGTCTTTAATCCAATTCGCCTCTCTCACAATCGTTATCCATAACAAGACCAGGGCAGATAATAGGTAATAAAAAGAGCAAGCCAACTGCACCATTCTTGTCATCGCGTGTAACAGTCCTCTGCGAAGCACGGACTCGGATATGAGACACAAATATAACTCGCTAACGATGCGCCAGTATACTAGATATGGAAAAGATAGGCAAACCGTATGGCTGGGATATCATGTGATAATAAATGAACTAATTGTCTTAGCAATACCTGCAACAATTCGAGTCTTGATTTTTCAAATTATGAGATGGCATACTTCTCTGATGTCATTATCGGAAGAATTAAGGGTATATTTGATTGGAAGAGTTGAACTCTGAAATAAAAATAAAAATAAATAATTTCTACTCCAGCCGTTTGATTGAGAAAAATTCTATTACCATTTCTAAAATAGAAAATGTCCCAATCCCCCAAAACTAATCCCTACTCTTTTCCAATATTCAAATTTTATTCCAATTTTGATTTCCAATATTCAAATTTTATTCCAATTTTGATTTTAATTCGATCATAAATCAAACACGTCGGAAGGTGTAGCCATCCTGATTTCGATTCCAATCGCCAACCAAAAACGCCCTAAGAGTAATGCTTTTCCTAGATAAAAAAATGTTTATACAAAGGTATACCTTATCGCATCATGCAACCACGTCGCCAGTGTTTGTGAATGGTGAGGACAAGGCATTTTGGTTTCAAGGTCATGTGTGGCCCTACGCATGGAGCAACTCTGCCCGCGAAGGCCTGAAATGAAGCGCAGGCTCTGCACTCATGCTCGACAAGTCAGGGCCAGCCATAGGAGGATTTCTTTAAGAATGTTCAATCTGGATTAACTATTCTTTTCTGCTCTTCTCATAATCAGTCAAGCCAGCTTGGATATTTCGCAATTTTCTTTGGACAAATGGGATAATTCTATATTCAATTTTTTTATTAAAAAAAGCAGCAGGAAGCATCTGGAAGAGAAGATGGACAACAGCAGAAAAAAAATCACAAGATCTTTAAAGCCAGAGTATTTTCATTGCATTTCTTTCATATTGTATTACCTCTCTAATACAACAAAGTATTTTATCTGTATACAAATTCCAAATGCAGCATTAAAAATTAAAAATTATTAAAAGATAAAATTTGAAGTATCATTGTCAAGAAAACAATGAGTACAACAAATCTCATGTATGTGAATTGCATGCTTTTTCCCTTTTCCTTTTTCCTGACTGAGTATAACTTCTGATTTGTTTACTCAAAAGTTGTGCATAATCCTAAACGTTTCAGTATACCGCTCAATAACCATCACTTTTAGTAAAGAATAAGAAAAAAACTGGTCGGTCCAAATCAGAATGAGCTTTGGTATTCCTTTATCAGTCTGAAGATCGCATTATCATCTAATGCATTTTCCAAACTTTCAAACAGGATGCCATCCATTCTTGCTTGAACACCATTAGCGGATGTCAGGTCTTGCAACACTCCCTTCACCGTCTGGTCCAGTCCAAATAAGGAATTTCCGATGCCACTTAATATTTCTGGTAAAGATGGCGAAGGTCTTGACACCTCAACTAACTTAACCTGGGTTCAAATTCAGAATAAAAGACATTTATTAAATCAGATTAGAAAGACATAATGTATCTAAGATTCCAATTTCTATGTAGACATGTCAAAAACATATAGTCACGACTACTGAGATGAAAATCAATGCATTAATCCTTCGTAAATTCAAAACATGAAAATGGGAATTAATGGAGCGTCCCAAATTCAGCATTAGGATTAATTTAGACGGGGCAAAGATTCGGAGTTCAGAAAATATGTGGGGTACAAGACAAAGGCTTGGAAATATTTGGATAATAATTACAAAAATAAACAAAAAAGACGAATTAAGGTATTATATTTATATTTATACATAGGATGCAGTTATAATAAATGGAGTCAAGAGACAACTTACATCCACTGTAAAGCTCAATGTTCTGGTGGCTGAAAAAATATAAATCTAAACTATGGGACGTAATCCACGAGGGCCTAAAATGTGCAAAAAAAAACAACTTGCTTAAGAAGGCCCTTGCCTATTTGTCAAGGGTGCCTCACAATCAACACACATTATTGTGTCACTAAAACATTATGCAAGGGAGGTCTCGATACATAAGCAAGAGGCCTCCAAAACATGTTAATTTTATATGTAGATATGTTTGGTCTTGTAGAATGCATTCAGTGGTTTAAATTTGAATTTTTCAGCCACCAACATTAAGTCTTTCAGTGATGTAAAGTCATCGCTTTACATACATACATACATGCACACAGTAACAGTAGCATAGGAAAGAGTGCACAGAACCAGTAGAAGTAATAAATAGGATTAATAATATGCTTTCTTGAATATCACAAACAATTTGGGGACAAATCATCAAAATTGATGAATCATTCAACAGTACTCAGTTTATTCAATTGTGAAACAATAACTTGAATTCCAAGCAAAAAATCAAGAATAAAATGAGAAATTTTAGTTATTTGGAGATTACCGTCATTATGATAAGAAGTGCCAATAATAAAGATGTTAACACAACAAGCCAGTAAATATTATCAAGTAGCTCTATAGTATCAACAACCGGACATCATATAGTTTATGAATTATCTTACGTCCTTGATTTTCAGCACTGCCCAAGGGAGGCTGCTTGTTGCAGAATTTTTAGCTCGTGTTCTGAAAGCTGTTAATCACTCATATGGAGAAACTACCTAGTATATCATTCAGTTCATTTGCTTTTTTCTATCAACTAAATTTTGCTACTGTTAGTCTGACACTCAAATCAGAAGTAAGCGATTTCCAGAACCAGTTGACCTCGATCAAATTTTATTATGCAGAAAAAGTAATGAAAATCTAGAAAGAAATTACAGACCTGACTATCCTGTGGTATATTTGCCCTGTGTTTTGCAATAGCAACTGCTCGGGAGAACCCACCAATGGCATCGACCAAACCTCTGGAAGCTGCATCTTTGCCACTCCACACCCTTCCTTGAGCAACCTCTTCCATCTGATCTACCTGGTCACAGAAGAATCATTTAGATGAGGATATGACTGAGAGATACACATATTAAAAAATATGTTATACTTACACTCATTGATCGTGAAAAGGCTGCTTTGTCTCGAAATTGTCTGTAAATATTCTGTGCGGATTTTGCAAAGAGTTCTGCTTCATCTGGTCTGTAAGAACCAAAAATATTTTAATTCTAATTTAATCTGCATAAGAAAGAAAACACAAAAATAATAGGTAACTCCAGCTGTGAAATGTGAGGTGAGTCTTACAAAGATTCCTGCCCTGACTGAATAAGGTCACCGTATCTTATTTTAAATGTTAGATGAGAACTAGTAAAGTTGTCAAAGATAGGCACTGCTCTTAAGGTTCCGCAAACAATGCAGCTCTTCCTTCATCTTGGTTATTCCTAGGGCTGAGCGGATCTGAACAAATATAACACTTCATACAGTTTACTTGGTAATCTAAATTTCCAGTCTCATTTTTCTGCAATCTAAAACCCTGCCATAGATAATTCTAGCAGAAAAAAAGGAAAACCTAGCAGGCATCATTGGAAGTGCTAAAAATATTAATACTTTGTCCAACTGATTGGTGATTAATGCTTAGAGTAATTGTTACTCAAACACACTTCTGCCAAAAGAAGCAAATTTCAGCAAGCGATACTGCTGTTAGACAACTGGAATCATTACCTGCTCCAGGCTTCCTGAGTAATGCAGCACTGGCTATCCTTGTCCATCCCTAACCACCCCTTCAACCCCAACCTACACAAAAAATGGGTCTATTTTTTGGAAAGAGAAACCAACCCAGAGCTCAGACTCCTTTTTAAAAAATTGAAGTAGGATGGGTTATTTTATCCCATGACTAAGCCTACGTATGACAACATTGTGATCTGTACGTGAATAGCAGGCTAGCTAAGCTAGTTAGGACTTACGAGTGTAGTCCAAGCCTCATTTTAACTTTCACTGGGATGACAATGTATTATAGACAATGTGGAGTGTTGGTCCCTCCAAGCTTTTGCAATGGTTCATGTTGAAGTTCTCTTTGCATGCTTGATTTTACATCGCAGTACTTTTGTATGGATTAAAATGATCTTTCATTGTAGAATAAGGCTTTGTTTGGCATTGTTGTTGCTAGTAGAATTTTGGAGAAGTATAGTTGTCACTAATAGAGCTTTGCCAAAACGCTATTTGTTGTTTGGTAACTATATTTCTAAAGTGCTATGAAACTTTAACATCTGTTTTATAACGAAACTGAAAAAAAGTTTTTAGTATAATAAAATGACAATAAAGAACGTTGCATAGAATAATATAGAATAGTATAATATAATGTAATATTACATATTATTATATCTTAAATTATTATTACATAGAATAATATTATTAAAAAAGAATATAATGTGATATAATATCATAATGTAATATAATATTATTATAAGATAGTGTAATATAATATTGTACAATATAGCATTAATAAGATGGTATAACATAAAATGGTATAATATATTATGATATGATACAATACATTATATAATATAATATAATAAAGTAACGTAACGTAATGTAATGTATCATTACAATGTAATTTAATATAATAAATTATTATAATATATGTAATAATAATATAACAAAATATGATGTATTTTTATAATGCAATATAATATTATATGTATAATATAATAATACAATATAATATGATAAGACATAATATACTATAATATAATATAGTAATGTATTATTATATTAGTATAACAATAATGAAACAATAATTTAATAATGTATTATAGATAATATAGCATAAAATAATATATCTATTATTGGTTTTTAATTATAATACATTATTATAATATAATGTAATATAATATTATATTGTATAGTATAATAAAATAATATAACATGATGATAATATACTATAATATAGTAATGTAGTATTATATTATTATAATAATATAATGCAATAACAATTTAACAATATATTATAAGATAATATAACATAATATAATATATCTATTATTAGTTTTTGATTATAATACAATATTGTGATATAATTATTATTCTTACATAGTATAATATTACTATAATATATGAATGCAATAATATTAGTTTAGTATATCATTATAATAATATTATGGACATTTTGGTCATGGACATTTTAGTCACTATGAAATTTCTATTAAAGCAAAAAAAGCTTCTAGACATTTGCCGAAAGCACTTTTGGAGAGAATCTCCTAAATAAAGCTTTTCCCAAATAGACTTTTTTCAGCTTTTTGAGGAACCTTCCATTTTTTTACCAAACACCACTATACGATCTAAAAGTACTTTTGAAGGGCCATAACACTTTCTGGCTCTCCAAAGGACATTTGATCAAGTTTCGCTAAAATCCGGATACATTTGCCTCAGAGACCCAAAAACTAAGGATCAAATATTTGTGCTCAAATCGAGCAAGCGATAATCCTGAACAATCACTTTTTGGGGGTTTAGTAATATTTGCATCTTTCAACAGTCTGACATGGCAGCATAACGCACAATCTATGGCTCCTTAAAAATAGAGTTCTCTACTTGCATCACGTGTCCAACCTTGACAATCAATTGGAGAATCTGATCAAAGAACAATTTAATGCAAGTTAACGGCATCTAAACTAAGAGTTGAGCTATATGCAGGTCAGACAATGTGGCATGAGATGCAAGCTTTCTGATAAGCAAGATTGTCGACTAGTAAAGTCACATCCATGTCAGGTGCCTAGGCAACATTATACTTGGGGGATTATAGTACAAGGGAACGGTAAGCAAGATTGTCAACTAGTAAAGTCACATCCATGTCAGGTGCCTAGGCAACATTATACTTTGGGGATTATAGTACAAGGGAACAGTAAGCAAACGAGTCATAGAATGGCTTGACCTAAGTCCTGGTAAGTCGCTAATGCTTCAGCCACTGAAAAATGTAAAGGTGCACAAGCAGAATCTCCAAAACTGCATAGTTATGCATCTATTGATCTTCAATAGATCCCTACTCACTAGAAGTGCCTTTTCTGCAGCAGAATCTCATGCAATGTTATACTCATTACAGCTTAGAGCCAAAAAGTGAAGAAGTTTGATTAGAGCTTAGGTGTAAATAGACTCCAAAGATTTTATGCAGATAAGAAACATAGGATCAGCTGCTAGCAGAACTTGCAGAAGTTCCATTTTTGTATAAACTAGCATATTGATTGGTTTGCAGATACAGTCATGCCAAATTCGAGTTCAATATATGAAATTCGTAGGTGCTTCCTCGTAAAATCCTAGATATGGATGCAAGTTAGTTTTTCAATTGAACGGAACTACCCAAAGGCCTAAAACAATGAAAAAGAAAGATTAAAAAAAACATTAACTAAATGAAGAGCTTGTTTGGTATTTGCTTAAAGAAGAGCAATTCTTGATTTTTTTTTTAAAATTGTTGTTTTTTTTAAGAACTTGTTCAAAAAGAAGTGTTTGGTAACATTCAATAACAAGTGCTTCTCACATAAGCTAAATAGTTTCCTTTCACATGAGCTAGAAAAACTAGTTTTTGGCTCCATGAAAAACCATAAATTATTTCCCCAAGAACAATCAGTTTGCCTTGCTTAAGGTGCACATAAATTAGGTAAAACTGAATCAACTAATTTAGATTTAAGCCTTCCAGATTATAAACAATCATCCTGAAAACCAAATATATTTAGGAAATGCTTTCATGTCGTGTTAGCAAACATCAAACAAGTGAAAAAGTTCTTATCTTCGAAGTATCTCCAGTGACAGCTTCACAAAAAGCCCTTCCAAGCAAAAGCAATAACAGACACGCCTCTAGTCCACAGGCAAATGCCTTCATTTTGCTAAATTCAACACATGCCCCAAATTTTTTAAATTCTCAGATTCTACCAACAATTTGGTTCCCCATAGCAACTATCTTGTATGAACGATGGAACAATTATTTTTCATTGCTCTGTACTCATCCTGCAATTAATCATTTTCTCTAGGCCTACCAAGAGAACTGCACCCAAAGGTTCACAGTCTTGAGCAATCTCACAACTGCCATCTCTTCCCCTCCTTTCCAGAAAGGTTTTCCTTTAGTCTCAATTGAACCTAAGAATTACAAAATTTGCTATAATGAAATGAGAAAGCTTCATAATATTTGTCTACTATCCCATGGCTTCAGTCAAAATTATGGCACTGACTCTGATGTTTTCTTCTAAGTGACCTCTCAGGAAGTTTACAAGAAGCCTCCTAGCCTTCCTTATCCTCCCACAATATCTCTATCATACATTATACTATTAACAGCCTATGGCAAACACCTAGTGCAAGATTTGAGTTGCTTCATCATGCTGTCCTCAAAATTGAGGCATTTCGAGATGTCATGATAATGCTATTATCTACTTGGTGTCCGTCCCATTGTATAACTTTTGTCACTCTACGAAGACTACAATTATTGCCACATTGGTGTTTTAAATCATTATTTAAAGTGCATCTTTAACATGAGTGCAGGATGACCAGGGGTACCTTCTTTGGCAGTAACTTCAGCCATTCATATTGAAAACATAATTAATAACGATATTATGCCTTTGTGATTGCTAAGCGAAAGCAACATTTTCAGATTGAAACATCTTAGATGCTTAAAGTAAATTAAATCTGCTTTTCATCTTATGTTATTGGTTATGAAGAAGTAATGTATATTCAACTTTATTAGCTCAATATGTCTATCTTTTGATACACGGACTATTCAGACAATAGTGGATATTCTTTTGACCAATTTTTTGCTCATAAATCCTACTCAATAGCCTCTGTTGGTGGATGGCCTTGCCTGCCTTAATTTCAGACAATGCACACACAGTTCATATCATGAACCAGTTAGTTAGAGCTTGTTGCACTGTTCACCCTATGGCTCTTGAGCTTTCTCACTGTCTATGGATCATCACCTGTCATCTTGTTGGCCAAAGCACCTACCTAACCCAAAACTGAAAAATTTACCGGACGAATTAGTTGATATTTAGACCAATAAACATTTACTTGGCCCATTGTTCTTCTGGGGTTAAAGCTGTCATACTGCAATGGCACCATATAAGATATAGTTCACTGCAGATACATGGGAAGCATGATGGATTTGGTTTTTGTTTTTAACTTTGTTTCCTCTCATCAGGTATGATTTATGAATGGTAACAATAGTTGGTAACTATAAAAGCAACAGATACCTAAGTGGACGTTGATCAGCAGCATTAAGCTCAGCAAATCTTCCTCTCGATATTATTTCCTTATTGAAGCCAATCCTTTCATAAAGCTTGTTTAAACTGAACTTCCCTGTTAAGTTCTAGTGTGTCAGAATCCACAGCTTGCAAAACAAGTACTCAAGCATAAAGATAAAAGATAGAAATCTCTAAGCAGACTTAGATTATCACATACAATCTGCTTTTAGCAAGGAAAGGTATTACCATGTCATTCAACAGATTTCAACAATGTGGGTTGTTTAAATGTATACCAACAATGAGTTTATCAAAATCAGCTCAGTTACAAAGAAAGAAGAAAGGTAAGTATAGATGAACTTTGTGTGCACCTTAGTTACAGAAACCTTGCAGATTCTTTTATTAGCCCAATCTCAAAGATTGATCACTTCAGCCCCATATACAAGTTAAAGGCAGCAAACAATCTAATCAACCTCAATCCTCATTAAATCCTTTTCCTTAATGCACCTATGCCCTTGCAGGCTATCCCTAATTGATCCTGCATCAGCTGGTCTTCCTCGTTCTCACTTATTAGTAATCCACTCAAATATTAGGCCCACAAGAATTTTTTCCACTTGTTCTTCAAGAAGTTACCACTTCTAAAATAATACTTGAAGAAGGTATTGGTCTTCAATCAACAGAAAAGTCTGCATCATATTCCACTTGGAATATTCTAGTCAAATAAAAAACCTGTGTAGCATGATGCCCTTTGTTTTTGCTTTAATACAGTGGTGGGATTTGGATCCGTCTGGTAAGGGGACCGAAAAAAGAAAAGATTGGGAAGGGGGTGCAGAGAGAGAGCTGGGTAGGACATGATGCGATTCAAAACAAAACCAGCAATATATAACTCCCTTTATTGTAGTTCATATTTCAAAAATCTGATTTCCATAGAAAAGGACTAAAGTGAGACTCGAGTCACAATATATATATATATATATATATATATATATATATATATATATATATAAGTTAAATTGGGCATTGCTGCAGGGACATCCTCCTTCACCTCAGAAGCAGAAGTCTCACGCTCGAGTCTTGGGTGGTGTATCCCCAAGAACTCTGACCTAGGTAATTTTAAATACAAGGTGACCCTCTCTCCTTTTATCTCAAAATAAAAAAGAAAGGAAAAGTCAACTATAAAGCAAGTACATAATCGCATAAGAAATAGGTAAAAATAGTACCCAAATAGCAAATACGGTGTATGATTACAAAAAAAACATTAAAGAGGTCCTACTATGGTTAGACTGAAACATAATCTCACAGATTAGATAATGATTTTATCCCCAGTAATTTTTCGACCAAAAATATTTAGATGCACAAAAATTACCCACAAAAAGAAAGGCCAGTCAAGTACAGAAATTCCAATATCCTAGGGTAGCAGCATCTCAGTAAATTAACCACAAGAAATATCAAGACATCAAATTCACCTGTGACTACTCCAATTGAACCAGTTAAAGTCAGATTCTCAGCAACAATTGTCTCTGCTGCCATAGCCATGTAATATCCACCACTTGCAGCAACATCAGACATTGATACAATCACAGGTTTAGAGGCAGCAAGAAGCTTGATCTCCCTCCACATCCTGAATTAAACAAAAACACAACCATTTAACTCTCGGAGTATAAAAATTTCAATAAAATTTGTTAACATTAAGCATAAACCAACATCAGACATTAAGAGAACAAATAAGTATGCATAGACGTCTGAAGATTTACATGTATCGAGTAAATAATACAAGGAGTAGACTGCATTATGTGCATATGAACCCATTTATACATCTCTTGCACATGTTTTAAATTCACTAAGGAATGAGAAATGTCAACATCCGTGCTAGAGTTATTATTTCATCTATAATAAAAAACACATCAACATCTATAATAAAAACACATCAAAATAAGGCTTTAAGTTTCTTTTTTTCATTATTCTTTCTTTTCAATTTTTCCCATTATCAGAAGTTATGATCTTTACTATTCTTTTTCTTCCACCATAGGTTCGCAATGTACCAAAAGATATCAGTACAGCACAATGAATCTAATATGGAAACCTGTTGCAGATTTAAACCTTGGTCACCACCTTCTTAGTCCAATTCTATTGCACAAGCTTTCCATGACCATTTATAGCTCAAGGCATCCTTGCCACTACAAGCACCCTAAAATGTTGAAACACTTCTAATAAAGGCAAAATCTGCCTCTACTTTTGTCATCGAATATCAGCTCCCATAAGTTGACTCATCTATGCTTACTTGCAAGCATCCTTGACTTGAGATTGATATTCTCTCACATTGTGCACTTTGTTCGTCCCTTCTGTAATTTGATATCTAGCCTTAGAATTTGTGAACCAACTTTATCAAGTATCTATCTAAAAAATCAAGCTGAAACGTAGATCACAAGAGAAATGTAGCATGCATAATAACAAAATGAAAATGCATCTAGAACCACGCATGTAACCAAAATGTAGGTCAAGGATATTAAGCAAAGCATTGTTTTAAGGAACAATTATGAAAAGTTAAATCATTACCTCTTTTTGCAGTAAGTGGAAATCCAAGAAATGATCAATTACACTTTGTATAGTAGGGAAAAGTGTCTTAGGTGGTAGTTTTTACTTCTTTTTTTCCAGCGTGCACAAGAGGGGGCAGGGGTTGATACAAGAAAAAATCACAAAATTTGAAAAATGAAAGGTGTAGAAATAACAACAAAATCAAGTCCAATGACCATAACAAGATGAAAAAGAGCCATAATTCTCCTACTAACCAAAACTAGACCAAGTCCGGTGAAAAGACACAGCATATGACACAACTGTTAAAGATGAATTGTGGAATCAAGAAGTATTGCTTCTAGTTTATGCAAGTCCTATGTCAATCATGAAAAGATATACAAGTTATTAATTACCACTTACAAATCAGAAGCAAGAGCATCACCTCCAGGGCTGTCAATTCGCAAGATAACAGCTTTATACCTTTTTGTGTCTGAAAGAAGAAACTGCTTAATTCAAAGCCTAGAAAACAAAGGACTAGAACATGAAGAACAATTCCGAAGGATGAAAATCAGAACACTTCTTAAGATAAAACAGTATTGGCTAGTATTTAATTTCCACAAAGATTGTAGAATAATTTACTAGATAAACTCAGCATAATGCTTCTGGTGTTAACGTTGAACTGATCATAGAATGGACTATGAAATTGTTCAATGACATGTACAAGCAACCAGCAAACCCTGGTGGTAAATAAGTAAATTTTTTGGAGTAGAGTATGTTAACTATCTTTTAGGAATTGTTTATGCATTTTGGTTTCTGTCAAGAAGATTGCCTATTAGTAGACTTATAAAAAGATAACAGAATCTACTACAACCCCATAGGCCAGCTTCATGCTAAAGGTATTCTGCAGCAAAGTTAAAAAATTATTATGTGGAGAACTCAGGAAGCTCCCTTGAGATACTAAAGCTGTGTCAGGAAAATCCTGTACCACCAGAATAGAACACCAAGAGTCAAGATGATCTCGGACTACCCGAATAGGCTAATGAATTTCATTTTTGGTGGAGATAAGGATACAGGTCAAGCATAGTTGTATGAAGCAGGTGGAAAAACCAGATGAAATAACATTGCAGGGTGCAAAGTTCTAGATAATGAGGAAACTGGAGTACCTAAGAAACACTTTAAGTAAAATCTTCACATTTGCTCAATAATATTAGTAGACAGGATGGTGTTTAACATCACTAATGAAGAAAAAAGAAGAAATGTGAGAGACATGGACATGGGAAAACAGGAAACAAAATAAAGGAAACAAACAATTCTTGCTATCAAGATGTCTCTATGACTAAAAATAATATATCAGTAGTCAATCGCTTGAAGGAAAATAAAATATTACAACTTCCCCCAAGTGGTAAGAGAACAGTTCACTTATTTTGTTGTTGGCTATTTTATCTCAACCTAAGTACAAAATTTATACCTGCATATACAGAAGTTTAATACATGGACCAAAACAAACAGCACTTTTCATTAGATTAGATGCATGGATGAACTCTTCCAAACATTTCTTTCAAGATGTGCTAATAGAATCTTGATGCGGCCAAGATGGTTGGATCACTGATGACTGTAGATGCCAATAGCAGGCCTCTTTAAAAGCACAATTAAACCCAAACATTAAATATTTTAAGTTGCAGAGTGTCAATATGATACCATGAAACTCTGTGGGATTTTATTCTAATCCCATGAAACTAGAAGTATGTATTCACTATTCAATTATTTGATAGTGACATCAAATCCTTTGCAAAATAATTTTTCCTCAGAGCACTGCAGTGGGCGAAAATTTGATTCCTATTTTCTGTTGGAGAAAAGCATCAACCTAGCGGATTGCACCTCTTTTCTGTATATCTTTCATCTACACATAAAAAACAATACTCAATGACCTGCATCTTCATGCTCTCCCTAGGTAAAGGCTGGATGACTGGAGTAGTTTAGATGACTCATGGTAAGTGATAGTAGGCATTTTTGTTATTCTATCCTTTTATATGTTGTATTTTTCTTCCTTCCAATTGGTAGTTGGAAAATGAGATGATGATTTATGTAGGTTTAACTTTTAAGTGTCACGTTTTTAGAGGCTGAAGGACTGTTTGGGCGGTCCTTTTGCTATATACATCAGGTTGATATTCTAGCAAAGGCAACAATTTTACTTCCAAAATAATATATTTGATTCATTCACATTCATGGCAATTCTCACATGGATGCTCTTCTAGCAGAAGTCAGCCACAAATTTAAGTCAAGAAAACTAGATGGTAAAAAATAAACAGCCATGTTAGTCACCAATCTTGTTGGAACGTAAATATTAACATCAGACACCATATCAACAAAGTAAAAAAGACATTTTCTTGAAATTAAGATGACAAACTAAATCTGCAATAATTGAACTGTCTGCACCACAAATTCGAGCAGATCGATACATTAAGTCTGAATATTCATACAGACAGTAGAAAAGAGAGAAGAACAGTGTAGTCAAATGTGACTTTTTGGTTGCATTTCCTATATGATGTGACTAATTTATGCACTACCTCACTCGTGAAAATCTATTTCTCCAAAAAGTACCAATACTTATGAATTCTAATAGCTACTTGATAAATTGTTCTTATACCAACTTCCTACTACCTTGGCATTCTGATTGTTCACACACAATTGGCTCTGGTAGTGTTAGTTCTCAGACAGTTCTATGCACTCATCCACTGACTAAAAACATCTTTCCGATAAAAAATTACCCAAGATGTAACCTATTTTTAACATTATATATTTGTTAGTAAATTGGCAAGGATAATGGTAACTGACATGCGAAGGATGTCAGTACCTTTTCTAGTGAAGTGCACAAAAACATAATTGTCCTCAGGAAAAAAGGTAAAGCTTGTACACATTTATGGTGATATGTCATAAGCTCATTGCAGTTCAATTACTAGGTTGTAACTGTATAAAGCAAAATAAAGTTTGTCAACCAAAAACAACTTAGTAACTATATGCCTCTAGTAGTGAAAATAGAGTAGATCAATGATAATCCTTTTAATTGTATTTGAAATCTGTACAAAGAGTTTCAATTGCAATAACATCATGCCCATCGTAAGGCCCCTCCTGCGATATTTTGGAATCATGAGGCACAACAGGAATCTTAATGATTTATGATATAAATATATATATATATGTATGAATGTATGTATACATGTGTTTTGGAAACACAAGGTACAACAGGAATCTTGAAGATTTATAATATATATGTATGCATGTATATACGTACGCATGTATGTACATACGTACGTACAAAAGATGTCAGTACCTTTCTAGTGAAGTGCACAAACAGGAATCTTGATGATTTATGATATATATACATACATATATATATATATATATATGTATGTATGTATGTATGTATGTATAATTATATTTACATGTATATATATATGTGTTTGTGTGTTGAAATAATTAAACACAACAGGAATCTTGAAGATTTATGTATGTATGTAAAAGCTGTTAACAGAGCAATTAACAGATTAATTGTCAATGTAGTATATAAAGCTGGACAGCAAGTATACCAACCTCTAACAGTACGGATCTTCTCAATTAGTTGTTCACCAACAATGCCAGAGCTTGGGATGCTTAATGGACTACGAGTACGACTAATGCTTCCAGAAGCTCTAATTATAGCGAATTGTTCTTTACCTTCCAACCCAAGTGTCCATTTTCTTACCCTAGAGTATTTACTGCAGTTAAAAAACAAAGAAAGAAAATTTAGTAATCCCTTGTTCAATTACCAACAGTGAAATGTTCAGACGAAGGCTTCATTTCTCATATCTAATGTTGTATGGAATACAGTTAAAAGAACCATATTCAAATTTTTTACCATGAGTAGTTGCTGGTCACAGTTACAGCCTACAGGTGAAAGTTTGGTTTAACCAGCAAAGCAACTACAAAATCCTACAGCAATATTAAGAAATTGTTCATACATTCCAAGGACTTTTTTATCAATTACCTATAATCACATAACAAATATTTTAGTACCCATAAGCTGTATTATGCTGTATGTTAAATGTATGCCATGGCTTTTTTCTTGCTATGAAACTACTAGATAAATTCGAGACAAATAAGGTCTCAGAGCACTGACACAAGATACAGTCCATAACCAGTAGGTCCAGAAAATAATATATATTTTAATAGATCGATCTGATCAAATGAGATATCAATGAAATGAATATCCAAGCTAACATAATACAATTTCTAAAAGGAAATGACTCCAAATAGACATGATATTTCATCAGTAGATTATTCAAAATTGCATAAATCAAGATTATGAAGAGACATGAGATTCAATCCACATGCTACTTCGTGTTTTTCTTAGTAATTCAGCATGTAGCAAATATCAGGGGAATCATTTTAAATCATTCACATGATGATGTTGCTTTCTGTCTTGTGAACTAGGCAGCATTTGTTTGCTACCTTTCATTTGTTTTGATACTAAAAGCCCTCTAAGAATGTCCCACTCATGGACATTAGCATATAATCTTTTACTGTTAAGGGCTCGCAGCCCCACACGGAGAGCCCGCACGGAGAACCGCACGCAAACACGGGGAATCGCGCGCGCGCGATTCTCTGCGCGTGGAACGCGCGATTCGCACCGCGTGGAACGCGCACAGGCGTAAGTGGGGGGACGTGTTTCCCCATTCGCGCCCGTGCCCCTGCGTGCGGGCGCGCTGCCCCGTGCACGGGCCTCTCTCCTTTTTTTTTTCTCCTCCTGTTCTTCTTGCCGACCCTTCTCCTCCTCTCCTTCCCGAACTGTCTCCTCTCCTTTCTTCCCCTCTCTCCTCTTCTCTTCTCCTCTCTTTCCCCCCTTCTCCCGCGAGCAAAGAAGGGGCCGGAACCGCACCGGAGAACGGGAGGAGGTAGGCTTCTTCTCCTTCTCCTCTCTCTCCTTTTTCCTCTTCTTTCTTCCTCTTTCTTCCTCTTCTTTCCTCTTCTTCCCCGATGCCGGTACCGGACTTGTACCAGTGCGAACCGCACCGGTTTGCACCAGTACTGGCATGGAGTCGGAACCGAATTCTGTGGCTATACCGTACCGGTGCTGGCCGGTACCGGTACGGTACAGGCTGAACCAGTCGGTTCCGACCGGTTCAGCAGACCATGCATAAAACAATGTGCCTGAGATCATTCTCTTCACAACTATGCACGTCCAGAAAATGGAGTTCACGATGCAAGATTGGAAGAAAATAGATTTTAATCTCAGAAATAATTTACTGAAAATATAATGATGCAACAGAACACGCATAAAGTAATACGCAGTTATCAAAGTTTGATCCTCCAATGGAGCATGTGACATTTCAATATCATAAAGATGAAATGTTTGTAAAAAACTCTTATGACTTGTTTGGATGCCTGATCAGAATAAATTAACCTTCAAGTCTGCCGCTATGATTACATTAAACTAGTGGTCGTGTAAACAAGAGAGCGATTGCACTAAAAGGTTTCTTTTTCTAAGAAAAAGGAGATAAAATGAGATTAGTTTAATGCAAAACATTGACAAAATGAACCTCTGTGATTCACTTTGATTTGTGAATCGGTCTTGGGATACAAGGTGTGGGCTCAAATGTCAGGAGATGAGACTCTGAAGAATAATGGCGCAAGAACATACCCATAGAACTCATGCTCACATAAATATTATGCTGAGAAAGGTAGAGAAGGTCCGGTTGATGAAACCCACACATCATCTAGATCTGAAATTCAACTCAGATCTGTCAGTCAAAAGACTTGTGTATTACATTTTGTGCACAGGAACAAATCTATATCCCAGGTTGAAGATGCTAATTATGGAGGAAAATCCTCAAGCTTCAATGTAGAAGAAAAGAGTCAGGAAGAAGAAGGAAATAGGAACAGACCCAACATTAGAAAGAACACCATTCATCCATCATCAATATCTTGGAGATGGCCTCATCCCTACATATTTTTGTCATAATTAAATCGAAAGGGAAGATCAAAATTTTACTCATACTCCAGCAACGGCAAAAGGTGACCAAAGCCAAAATGATACCTCAAGCATGTGAATGGTCATATATGTCAAGTATGTAATATAGCTCGACTGTTTTTTTATTAAAAGATAATTGAAAATTGTAATATATGTCAAACATGTGATAAAGCTTTACTTGGGATGAAGTTGGATTAATAATTTTGAAACATAAGAGAACACAGAATTCATGTCTTTACAATGCTGAAGAAGCCATAGATAGCGCATTAAAATTTGCTTTTCAAAGTATTTCCAATATTTTTTTGACTCGGATTTCATGACATCACTAATACAAGGAAAAGTAAGTGACATGAATTTTCAACATGCAGGGAAAACATAATAGTGGTTGCCAATGAATAAGCCAACTAAACCCTGACAATTATGGCTATTGATTCAAAAGAAAAAGAAAAAAGCAGCTGTAGAAATAATCACAGTGGCCTCTTGTTGCCTAAGGTGACAAGCCAAGAGGGGGCGGGGGTGAATTGGTTTTTGTTAATTTTCGATTCCTTAATTATGTTAATTGATGAGTAGGTGATTTAGAACAATGCACAATACAAATAACAAGAAGTATAGTGGTTCGGTGCTCTCCTATGCACCTACGTCCACTTCCCAAGCGACCTCTTGGGAATTCACTATAATCTCACGGATTACAGTTGGATTGTTTTCCGGGCTCACAGTCCAAAAACCTTTACACTTGGTTTTCCGGGATCACCAAAAACCTATGTTGGTTTTACGGACTCACCAACAAACCTTCACCGTTGGTTTTACGGGTTCACCAACAAACCTACACCGTTGATTTTACGGGCTCACCAACAAACCTTACAAGATTTTAAGAAGAGGAAGAAGGTTGAAACTCCTAGATGAGCAGATATAACAAATATAAGCTACAAAGAAGAGTTAGAATATAGTTATCACTTTAATATGGTTCTTCTCTTCTTTGTCAAGGAATGCTTCACTCTTCAAGGGTTGGTGGAGCTCTTAATGCCTCTTTTTGATCTGCTCAACCACTTCCTTTTGACTCTTGAATGAAGCACCTCGATGAAGAAAATTAGGGCTTTTGTCTTTCTTGGGTAAGCTTTGATATTTTGCAAAAGGATGATTTGCTCTGATGAATAGTGTCATTAGATTACTCCCCATTGGTTAGATTTAAAAAACTATCCGTTACTAGCAGTTGGGAGATCAAAAAGTACTTCTGCAGAACTAGCCGTTATGCTTCTGCCCATGCTGGGGTCGACCCAAACTTTCCTGGGGTCGACTCAAACCACTGTTCATCAGACTTGGGGTCGACTCAACTTCCAATGGGGTCGACTCCTGCTACAGTGGGGTCGACCCTCTCAGGGATCACAGAACCTTGTATTTCAGCTGTTTTTCACTGGAGTCGACTCAACTCTTTTTGGGGTCGACTCAAGCTACAGTGGGGTTGACTCAAGTTCCATTGGGGTCGACCCTCTCAAGAATTCCAGAGACACAGTTTTGAACGACATAGCCTTGGGGTCGACTCATGTTCAGTTGGGGTCGACTCAAGCATTCCTGGGGTCGGCTCCATCTGGGGTCGGCTCAAGGAAAGTTGGGGTCGGCCCTCTCAGTAAATTTCAGAGACTTGTTTTCTTGAGGCTTGAAGCTGGGGTCGACTCAAGCATACTTGGGGTCGACTCCACTACTGTTCATCCGTGCCATTTTCGCAGAGGTGTGCCTAATGGTTCCATGATGTGCCAGGGTCGACTCCACCTTTGTTGGGGTCGACTCATTCCATACTTTGCTGCATCTTAAGGTTAGACTCATCCATACAATCAATGAAATATACTTCAAGCAATTTTGAATATATGCCATGGTAGTGCTACATACTCTTAACAATGAAAATTACTATTTTGCCCTTAAGAGTACGTTTCACTTGAAACTTTGCTGAATTAGAATTTAGAATTCACTATCCCTTTTCTATCACAAATTTTATCTCATTATTAATCATTGAAAGACATCTTGATCTCATTCTTCTAATGTATCGAGAGTGTCGAACTCAGTAATGATGTATCATGTTAACTTGTAGTATTTAATTAGATATTTTCTCAATGGTTGTGTTAATCATCAAAATAACACTATCATTCTCACCTCTTTTTTTTTAACAAGCACCAGCACAATGATAACATTAAATTCACATCAAATGCAACTCCCTGCAACAATAACTTTCTATGATCTCCTGAAGACATTGATTACCTGTAATCAACGGAGAGAAGATTTTTCTTATCCTTTTGTCCCAGTCTCTCCTTCAACATTGACATAACCTGCATTATAAGATCAAGAAAAAATATAAAAGCAGTTTCTTATTATGAAAATGTTGTCACAACTACAGGAAGGAATGAGAAGCATTTAACAGTTCATCCTCCTATAATTAGAGCTGTGTCTGTTTCTTCGGTCATCCAATTCAATTGCAATGCAGTGAAAACAATACAAATATTTGCAATGTCACAGTTGGGTAGAGAACATCATCAGCCAAACTAAAAGGAATCATATGGCGATTGGCGATGTTTCATGAAGAGTTGAAATCAAGGTGGCTGTTGTAAAAGACTCTGGATTTCTAATCATGTTTCATTAGCTTCATTCTTTCTTGCACCATATGCAAAATGGGTTGTTCTGTATTGTTTGTGCCTTAACTATATAATCTTGACCCACAACGGTAGCATAATATGTATAACTAGACCAATCGTAGGCCACACGGAACATCTTAAAGTGATTAAGAATTCATCAGAAACATTTACATCATCGAAAACTAGAAAGAGGTAAAACTTCTAACGTTGTTATGAGTATAGTCTCCATCTAGTGACTCAATGTTCTTCATATAATCATGACTTCTCCCTATCTATGTATGCTAAGTAAAGGAGTCATTGTTTGTTATCTCATAAATCATTTTTTTGGGTTCTTGCTGGAGCACTCCCCATCACAATAACTCACAATGCCATTCTTAGGTGAATCAAATTTAACCAGTTGCATATGTGAAACAGGTGGTTCATGCATATTCAAGTGTCTGAAATTGATCCTGGTCACTCTTGTTCTACCCTATCTTTGCCTTCCTTAGCGTTCATATATAAAACTCTATGTGTCCCATGAGTCACTTGTATACTAGTAAATTGGCAATTGCATTAAAGTTTGGTTGTTATTTTCCAAACCATTGTTCTTACAAGATCTAAAGACTCGGATGATTTTCTGAGGTCACATGGTTGGAGGGCTGCACAATTAGAACTGGAGAACATGTCACATCAACTTAATAGTCACCATATTAATGGAACTGCCATCCAGGACATCATTTAATGGCATACACAAGACCTCATGTTAAGCCAATATTTTGTTATTGAAGTTGCATGGGGAGTTTTGGTTAGAAAGACACCTTACAACCTTTTCCAACAATGAAACTCTAAGAGGCAAAATATATATTTGTCCATCTAATATTCAGGTTTCAGAAGTTGCCTAATTTAGGAGGGTTCCAAGTTCCAACATTCAACTAATCAATTCTGGACATATTTGACAATACTTTATGAAGATTGATCCAGAATTGCCTAAGATCTTTAAATTCTTCATTGCCAAAATCAAGACTCAGCATATTGTTCAAGGATTTAAGTGCTGCTAGCACACCATCAAATGGTGAAGTCACTAAAAGCTTAATGCACAATATGAATCTCTACCTGATAAATCTTACAAACAATATGCTCAATAGTACCCTGAACAGTATATAAACCTACGAAATAATGTTCCTTATTTTTTTTTCATTGTTTTCTATTGGCGTTTGCTTCCATGTATTTTGCATTAGCAGTTTAGCACAATGGGGAGACAAGCTAGACGCTGACTAATTTAGCCAAGAAATGTCAAGGGTTAGGTATGTAAAAAGATTACATAATACAGCTACAGTACTCATTTGAAAAGAAAAATATATAAGAATAGAACATTAAGAATTATTGATATATTATAAGATTAAAGCATTGAAGTCTTCATTTATATTCGTGTGTTTCCATGTGCTTCACATTTCAGCTAATGTCTCAGGCAGAAATTTGCACCTCGTCATCATACATTGTATTTGTTATCCACCCTTCTTCTTTAAGCTTTTCAACTTGGTAAACTCCTGTGTTGATAAATTCCTCAATTTCTTCTCTTGTCTTTCCTGAAACAGAAGAAATTAAGCATCCTAGGAACCTGGCTTTCAAAACTGAACAAGATTTTAATAATTGGATAAGATAAATAAAATAACCTTGAGTTGAAGAAATTGTATCCAGCCAATTTCCATAAATACTATCAAGCAATGAAGTCAGCATTTCACAAACTTCTTTTGACATGCTTTTACGTGAAAGTTGGTCTCCAGCGCTTTTATATTTACCAATGCGCTGTATGTGTGGTTCAATTCCTACTTTCTCCAGAACCCCTGTAAAAATAAGTGTTCCTTCCAGTCAAATTAGAAAATTGAATTCCTGTTTAATCTGCAGGTAGAATCACTTCAACTACATGAAAATTTAAAATTAAGATTATTTCATTATTATATACACATCAGACTCATAACTTGGACAAAGTAGCCAATTCAGTTTTTAAATGTAGATAAACCATGGTCACTTGCAAATTAACGTAGACCCAACCATGATGACTTGATTGCTTTTTTTCATTTTATATTCACTCACTGAAAGTTTTCACATTTTTCTAACTATTTATTGATTTAATAATGTAACCTTTCTTTAGTGAGCACAAAACTAGGAGACAATATACCAAAAAATTTGGTCTCTTTTTCTATATTTTCTCCTTTTTCTTGACGTTAACCCATGTTTTCAAGAGAAGGCGACCACTGTTAATAGGTGCTGCCCGCAATCATTCGAGATAGTACGACCTAGAGATGGTGCCAAACAGCCATAATTCCAAGGCCCTAAACAGGAGCCGTGGGTATAAAATAAAGAAAAAGAAACCAATCACAATGAAACAGGAAGGAACAAAACTGAAAATCTGCTCTCCAAACAGGCAAACCAGTTGAATAAGTTTATTTTTAATAATAGCTGCAAGAGTTTCCTATGGCTTTAGTTCACAAACTCCTCCTGGACAAAACACCAAGCCATTTGTTTCTGAGAATGTCAGAATTTCCTTATCCACCCATGATCCTCGAGAAAAAAATAAAAAATGAGTTTCCATTATCTCCCTTGAATAGTCTGGAATGTAACTCAAAGTAACATTTCATGGGCTTTAAGTGATGATAGGTGGGATTTGACAGAGAAAGGGACCTTATATGAATCATGTCAAGCCATGTCAGAGCACTGATACTGTGAGGAGATACCAACACGAAGTGAAGTTAAATTCCTTTAATTATCCTCATAGCACATTCCTAGCTAGAAATGTGTTGAAGAGTTCGAAAGAGTGCCTACAATAAGGATGTGAAGTGAGACAAGAAACTACTGGGTGAACATTAGGAATCTCTGATAAAGCGAAGAAAACTTATACCACAAATTTCTATTTTTAACTCTTGCCATAAAAACAGAAACAAAGGATTATAATTTTAGCCACCTATTTTATTGAAAAATGCAAGTTTTATCTAGAGGACCCTGTAAAGGAAGAATTATGAGAAGCAAAAGATGAAAAAAAATCCAAAAGGAGGAAAGCTAGACCTACATGCACATGTAAGAAGACACTACCTGCCTCTGCCTGTAGGTCCAATAGGTAGGGTGTAAATAGCTACAAAAAGCTAACCACTTGGGAACTCTTCACAAATGGTAGTAGAAGCCCAGTTAAACTTATATGACATATTAACAAAATGTTTCCCATTTTTAACTTCCCCACCTATCTCAGACACCATGAGGCATAAAGAAAGAAGATATTACAGGAGAAAAATCTACTAAAATCAAAATATACAGTAAGAAATTAATTCCCTGCACTGGAATTGAAAGCCAATGAAGGCATGAAAAGTAGAGCAACGGAGAAGTAATATATCATAGTAGTGAGAGGATGTATGTCTGAGATCCCTTGGCAAAGTTGTGAGGTACAGGAAGAATATAAGGACTTTACTATCAAAGTAGAAAGGTTGCATTTGTTTGCCATTTTTCTTTGTCAAGTGGACTAGTTGCATTCTTCTTTGCATTACTTAGAGAAGGGACCCTTGAGATGCCTCAAAAAGATTGCTGAAACCGTCATATAAAGTGGAGAAGAGAGAACCAGCACTTAATTTTGAGCAGCAGTGACAAAAGTATATAAAATTCAAGCTACATCAGCTGATTTATACAGAGAAAGAGGTAATCATTTATTAGCTTGTAATATACCAATTCTCGTGTAAAGAGAGCCTTTACAGGTTCGAAAAGATCACCAACGGGTTAATTCCCTATCAAAAACACCACATGAAGTTTTTTTCACTAAAATTCTTTTTGGCTATAGGTTTTATGTGTATCCAACATGTTATTTGTTAATGGAATTGCATTTATTTTTTATTCAATATGACATTGTGCGCATTGTAAATACATATTTGCCAATGTCCTTTTATTGTTCAGAGAAGAAATTTATCTTTTGCAGTTACAAGCATAGAAAGGCACAAACATGACAAGAAAAAAAACATAAAGACATTCTAAATGCATTTACCCACAAAAGAAAAAAAGAAAAAGCAAATAAAAGATAAGAAATCTAAAAGCATAATTACTGTCCATTATCATTTAACATATTTTTGTAGGACAAGCTGAATAAACTTACCCCCAAGGAATGATGATTGAACTACCAAACCAAACAATGCAACATAAGCACCAGGTGGGACGTACAGCTCTCCGCAAGCACATGCAAGATAATACTCTTTCTCTCCACATATAGGAACATAGCTTACAATGAACTTTCCTACAAAGTTTATAAAACAGATTAGAATTAAAAAAAAAAAAAACAATGGGCAAAGTAACAAGTTGAGAATCATTTATAAAATCACAGTCACATATTTTTATAAGAACAATTAGTTTCACCATCATACGCTATGACTCTGTATAGAACTACATGAAATTAAAAACAATCTGTGATTAAACTCAACTCAACTAAAGCCTTGATCACAAACTAGGTGGGGTAAGCTAGACGAATCCTCTTTCCTCCGTTTCACTCGGTTTAGGGGCGCACTTTCTAAAAAATGGTGAGATATCAAGTCCTTTCTTACTACTTCATCCCATTTGATTTACGATCTACCTCTACCCTCCTTGTTCTTTCTATATGTATCAAATCACTCCTTTATATTGGTGATAGATCCATCTTCATTGTCTTAAGATGCTCGGCTCTCACTCGAGAGACCCAAGCTCAAGTCCTAGGATCAGAATTTTCACTTTTAACCCTGCCTATGTTGTGCTAACTCCACCTCTATTGTGCTTAATGTATAATACTTTGTACATAGTCAATTCCAAGCATAGACAAAGGACAAGGGTTTCCGTAGGTTGACAGCCAGCGTAAAACTATAATCACGTCCTATGAACACAAGCTTAAAGAGAAATAACAGTTTGCCATGGGGAGGGAAAAAATAGAAAAGAAAAGAAACACAACTACGTAACGAGGCATGGCCAAAATATGTGTAATGCTTACATCCATAGCTCATGTCTTTAAGTCAATACTATTTTCCACATAAATCAATGCTTCCCTTAAGTAAGGTTTTTAGGTTGTTCTAACTAATAACCATGGCATTAACTAATAAAGCACCACATTCTTTCTCTTTCTCGCCAAAAGATACATGAAATAGAGCTTTAATTATGAACCAGTCTTTTAATTTTAAACAACTTGATTTGTCAAAAGCCAATCAAGAGTATCCTTGTGATTGCATTGATGATATAAATCATCCTAATTTGTTAATCTCATGGTGACTCTTTCAACCATTGATGTGCGCAGACCTTGAACAACTATGTCAGCAACAACTACAAGGTAGACTGACTTCACAAAATGCAAACTACAGGTTCTTTCTCTCTTTAACATTTGAAGAGGGCTTTCCAACAATGCCTTACCATTGTTCACTCCTCAATGGGGCAGGGACTAGTAGCCTTCGAGAAGCAACTAGCTAACACTTACCACCATGGTTCGCCGTACTATTTGAACCATCCGGTTTAGGGCATAGCAAACTGAACTGATGGAGAATCAGGATTGTTCATCTTATTGGCTCGGTAAATTGGCCGAACTGGCTCTAATCTTAGTTTGCCATTTGATTGAATCGGCTCTAATAGTCCTCCCAGCTCGGCTTGATTAAGAACCCCCCTAGCTCGGCTCAGTTCAATTAAAACCCTTGGTAAAAATCTCTAAAAAGCCCATCTTCAACTTGCGATCTTTCGAGACCCACCCCTGCTGCTCGCAATCAGAGCCCCCCTAGCACTTGTGACCACCCAAAGCACTTCCCTACTCCATGCTTGCCCTCCTCCTCTCTCTCTCTCTCTCTCTCTCTCTCTCTCTCTCTCTCTCTCTCTCTCTCTCTCTCTACTCCAACCCTACAGCCAAGAAGTTAAAATGTCCTCCTAACGATAATGAGAGCTTTCGAGCCTTCTCTCTCTCTCTCTCAACCTTTCCCTCCCTTTCTTTCTCTCCCTCCCTTCCTCTACCTCTCCCTCTCTCTGAGACTCTCTCTCTCTTTTCTATCTCCTTCTCTCTCTACCCCTCCCTCTCGACTCTCCCTATTTCTGTACACCCTCCAGCACCGGTTCACTGAACCTTGCTTACCACCATCACTAGATAGTTAAAATTTTGGGGTTAACATTATAGATTTTTCCGACCCATCTGCCTACCTTTAAAGGCCAGCTACATATGAATTGTTTCTGCTTGAGATTTTCTGAGATTGATAACCTTATTTTATTATGTGCTGTAATTTTGTATTGAAGTGATGTTGGTTCTAACCTATCTTTCATTTTACATTCTCTCATAAATTTTTCAAGTGTAGTTCCAAGCAGCAAATCTACTCTTTTAGTGATGCAAGACAATTTGAGGGATTGTATGGAATAGGTGTCGGGCCCCAAAATAGGGTTGAATTAGGACTGCAAGCACTTCTATCACTTGCTGTCCAGAACTTGAAAACAGGACAGGTAACAACAGAATTTGAAATCAGGGACAAGGGTTGCTCAAGGAGAATCTTCTTCAGAGTTTGTCACACATAGAAGGATTAGCTGGATCAAAACCTAAGGTTTCTTAAGTCTTAATTGAATAATCCAACATAAAACCTACAACCAGATTTGATCAAATAATGCACACATGGACAGCGATATGATCTATTCATAGCACAGAAGAAGATCAACGAGTGAGTAATAGTTGAGAAGAACAGGGGAGAGCGAAGGCCAAACCTGGCCGACAATGATCCACACAAAAATAACTCAATAATCACCATAAATTCATCACTTTATATAGGCCCAAACTTTCCAAAGAACAATTAAAATTTAAATCCTAACAATTTCCTAAGTTATCCAAATTAATATATAACTAAACTATGACTCTTACACACCAATATTAATCAAAACATTACTCTAAACTAACTCTAAAAATGCCTGAGAAAAATATCTGAAAATATAATAAAATATTTTTTCCTCCATCACTTGGCTCGTAAGCAATAGGACCTACACAAGTTTGAACCGACTCTATCTCTAACTTCGTCAGTTGTCACTCTCTACACAGATAAGCAAAGCATTGGAAATGATCTTGTAAATTATTTCTGGTCTAACAATAAATTGATCTAAAAAAAGTGAGGGGAAAAGAAAAACATGACAGCAAGATGTAGATTAGTTATTTCATCAATGTATGATAATGTAAGAATAAAAACTAATATACAGACACAAGTATGTACCTGTAAACTATCAGCAAGTGATTTTATCAATAAATTGAGTGATTACAACACATTCTGTAATCAATAAACGTGGAACACACCAAGTTAACAAACGTACAAAATACCATTGTTACACATTTACCTGACTTCTTGAAATCCAGTATATGCCTTCGTATTTCATCAAGTTTGCCCCATCCACAGCTAAGAGGTTCTATTTGAAGATATATACCGGATATACGAGGATCATATGCTGCCTTAATAAAATTTTCACAAATTTTAGGTAGGGATAGCCCAGAAGCAAAGCGGCTTTTTAGCTGATCAGATATCTGCAACAAAATGAACAAATTCAATATTACAACAACTTCAAACATTCCATGCTTTATTTTTTTTTATAATCACGGTTACTTTTTCCCTAATGGTTTTGATGGCCCAAATGCAGCTTATCTATAAATTATGGATGTTAGATACTAATGAGGATTATCAAACATCATAAAAGCAGACATATACCTCAAAAAAAGAAAGGAAAAAAGGAGGAAAAAAATTCAACAAGAAGAAAAATCTAGACAGAAGAAAGAAGAATACGAACCCGTGACAAATTACAAAGAACATTAATTTGCACCAGCAGAAAAATTCTAGATGAAGTTCTATACAGAATGACAGCAAACAATAACATCAAATCACGGAAGAGAAATGTCTAATCGGTTTTACGATATTTTCTTTCTTGCTGTCAGACTCATATCCGCTCTTGAATTCCTCCGTAACGTGTTCATGATTCCCATATACAACAAACCCTACTAATCGACCAACTGAGGTCTGAGCACATCTTAAGAAAATATAGTAGAAGGGTTAAATTAACAGAGATGTGGATTTGTAAACGAAGAACACCCAATCCAATACAATCCAACCTGGCCGCGGAGTTTCATGGTGAGCACGCTGCCCTTCTTGACGCGCTCCCAGGGGAAAGCGAACAGCATCCGGAGCTTCACGACAAAGCTCTTCCACCAACCGAACTCCTCCATCTCGAACTCTCCAGTGGGAAGAACTCCATCCAATCCGGCCTTCTCCACCAAAACCCCATCACCGGGCCCGGAAGCAGCGGCGGTCGAAGGGGAAGACGGCGGGGCTCCATCGTCTTCTCCCCCAGCCTTGGACTCCTCCTTGTCCTCGTTGTTGGTTCTTGCGGTGGAGGAGGACTCGAGGGCTCGAACGGGGAAGATCCGGCGGGGGGAGGAGAGGGAGGAGCGGCGGAGGGGAGGAGGGCGAGAGGAGGAGGAGGGGAGGGAGGGGGAGAAATGGAGAAGAGGGGAGAGGGGGGGTTTGAAGGAGGAGGAGGCGAGGAAGGCGGAGAGATTCCTGCGACTGGCGCTGTGGTTAAGGGCATGGAGTTGGCCGTGGGGCGGTTTCAGAAGAAGGATCTTCGACATTTCTCAGATTACTGGAAGGAAACGCGCGCGCACTCAGTCCCTCCCTCCCTCCCGCTTTATCGGAGAGCGGGGGAGTTTGTAATAGGGATGGCAAAGGTCGCTTCGTCGCCACGTTATCGGGGATCCGGTCTTGGTTCTCTAGAATCGGGCATGGATTGGGTTTTTAGGGTGCAAACAGGTTGGTTCCGGAATACTGCTTGGGATTTTTGGCTACTCATATCTCCGGACCCAAATTATTATATGTGCCAACTCCGAATTCAAAATAATATGTGGATTTCGGATTGTTATCGCGAAATTCCATTGTCTTTTTGCGTGTGGTTTTGGCCGTGGTTTTGTAGCCGGCTCATTAGTGGATATGAGCAAAAGCATATTTTTGGTAGTTTCATGAACCTGATCGACCAAATTAATGCCATGGCATGCTTTAGAACATGCTAGCTTGTTGATTCAAGACCTCATCCAACAAGTCATAGTCTTTACATACTCTTTCTATTTAAGTCTCAGTGTTCTCGCTAGACTAAAAGTCCAATTCAATCATAGATATCTTGATTAGCCTCTTGGAGAGTCTTCTCAATTGGAGGATTGGAGCCATGCCATCCTAGCCGCCATCGGAGCTGGCGGAATCGTCGAATCCTATCCCTGCCCTTTCTCCTACACCACCACAGCTACGGCCACCACCCCATCATCAAGGTCATCGTGGTAGTCGCACTGACCGTGTTCATCTTCTTTTTATTTGTTTTGGTCCTATATCGCCGCCTTGCCTATGGTGGCACTAGCTCCACCATCCTCATTGATGTCAAGCCTCCTCCGGCAAGCTTCCTTCGTCGATTCTCCTACCACCATTGCCTCCTTCTTCCCCTCCCACAAGCTTGGCTAGGGCAGGTTCATCCCCGTCTTCTACGACAACTTTTTCTTCAACCAAAATTGAGGCCGTCTCCAAAGGCCTCGTTAGCTCCATTTACGCCACTTGAACTTCGATTGCGGTTGCCTCTCTGATGTCGTCCCCAAGTTCGTCCTCACCCTGACCCCCACCACACACCCATCTGCTATCGCCTGCCTCTCTCCGACACAGCCTCCTCCGCAGCCACTCATCCTGCAACTCCGGCCAAGTTCCTGGGCTTGTCTTCAATGTCATTTTGATATTCCAAGGGAGGGGATGGGCTCAAGAAAGAGCATTCAGCATAAATAGTAGAGTCTGAAGTAAACAACAGCCTATTAATAAAAGTCTCTCAACATTCTACACCATGAATGTTGAGTATAATGAAGCTGAGAATAGAGAATATAGTTTCAGTTGTTTGACAGCATAAATCCATGGATATATGGCAGTTTTGAATTCTGACCAAACAATTTTTACCAAATCCATCATGCTGCTTATCGAGCCTTTGGTCCTCCCAAAGATGCCAATTCTCAAGATTACCGCCTCGCATTCGTCAACGTCCTGCAAGAATGAGCTCATTTCCTTCAACTAGGTTTCGCTGTTTCCCTAGTCCAGGCATTCTACTCGCTTTTAATGCGAGGGCAGCTTTCTGTGACGCTCATGCAGAAGTGTCTACTTTCCAGCATCCACCCATGCCCGAATTATTTCCGGAAAAAAAAAAAGCAAAAGACCATATCGGCCAACAATTAAGCCAACAAGGAGCATGATACCTGCATCCATCACAAAATCATTTTAAAATTGCCACTTTATAACACTTTTTTTTTTTGGTCTTTGAGAAGTCAATCACTTAGACAAAATTTTAGTAACCAGTAGCATATATGGCCATTCAAATCCATTAAAAAATGCTTGTGGTTTTGCAGCCATTAGAGGAACTTCCATAACCATATCCTCAATAGTTGCCCTGAGCCCAGAGCATTATAAAATATAAGCATCTTCAGAGGATGAAGAAAAGAAAAATGTACACCACCTGCCAAACAAAATTCATTCAGGGCATGCCTTCCATAAATCAAAGTCAGCATTACTGCAGTTGCCAGAACCAGGAGCAATAAAAATAATCAGCAATTGGAAGTTAACGCACACCACCTGCAAACCAAATTTAGGGCATACCTTCTACAAAACAGGTAGGGCAGACCAGTCAAGCCAGTTAATCAAAGTCAAAGATGTTTATTATTTAATTGCACAAAGACAAGTTTGCGCAGACGCGACTTAGATAACAGCTAGGATAGCAATACCAGAACATATAGACTCCACCACCAACACAGACAATAGAAACAAACAATACTAGAAAATATAGATTCGTCCAAAGTATCAAAAGTACCAGAAATCAAGAATACCTAAAAACCTAAATTGCTGGAGGCATGGAGTTACTCCTCTTCTGTTTCTGACTCAGCATTCTGAAGCCACTCGACGAAAGGCTTCATGTTCTTCAAAACAGGAGAGCTCTTTTTGACGCCAGCGAGACCTTCCTCATACCACTGCACAATGTATTCCTCCTCCACCACATCCCCATCATAGAGAAACTTTGCAGCTAAAGCCACCTCTTTCACTGCATCAGCACTACATTTCTCACAGAAGGCCTCAATAGCCCGGAGCAGAAGCAACTGGGATCCCTCATCCTGCACAGCAGCAGCAAGGTAGTTCTTCTTCTTGGCCACCTCCTTAGCAAACCCTTTCCCCACACCCTCGAAGAGGGCATCAAAGAGTGCATTCATCACCTCCTGAGGGGAGCCAACCACCGAACCCAGAAAGGATACAAGCCCACTTGGAGTTGAGCCCTTGCTCAGTTTGCCTTTGATCTCTTTAACCAGCCTGTCATGGGCGTTAGATTTCTTCAATGCTTCTTCAGCTCCGTTTTTTGCAGCTTCCTCTTTCTTCTCTTCTTTAGGTTTCTTCTCTCCCTTGTCTGTCTCAGTAGTGGTAAGCACAACCATTTCAGCAGTAGTGGCACTGAGCTGTTCCTGGATGCGTTGGCGAGCTGCTTCAAGAGATGTATCAGTCTGCCACTGGATATCATCATCTTCAGCGACCTCGTTATCACCAGACTGGCTGCCAGCTGGTGAAGAATGATCCTCGTCAGACCCTGCAGGCTTCTTCTTTCTAGCAGCAGCTTTTGAATTTGCCCCTTCTTTGGATGATACAGTACCCTTCTTCTTCATCTCTTTCTTCAATTTCTTCTGTTCTTCATCAGCAGCTTCACCTTCCTTGAGCCTGTCTTTCTCCACCCGCCTCATTGACTTCTTGTCTTTGGATCCTTTTTTCTGCTCTGGTGGGTTCTTCAGAATAAAAGTTGTGAGCTTGTCCCTCATGTCCACATCCGATACAAACCCACATGCAGCACATTTGAGGGTGATCATCTGGGACTTGGTGATTACTATTTCAGTTTCAGGATTCCTGCATCCATAGCACTGCACATACTTTTCGATGAAGTTCTCAAGAAGCCCAGCTAGCTTGGCAGTGTCATGAGCCCCATTAACAATCGAAGTACCAGTTTTTGTGTCAAACTTTGACTGTGCACCAAGCTCACACCCAAAATATTTTATGGTGTAGGGGGCAGGCCTTGCCAAAGCCTTTGCGATGTCCACCATGTTCACGATGTTGGTCTTGATTCCATTTCCACGACCTTCTATTTTGGTAATCATCTTTGGCATCTTGTACCTGTAGAAGGCATCATCACTGTTTGAGGCACCAATATTCTGCAAAGCCATCTGTACCTGAGAAACCAAAAGTAGGGACTGGTGGCAATGTCAGATGTAGCAAATGCTGGACGTAGGGATTGATGCAGCAGTAAGTGACAACAAGTGACTCGCTTCTTCACTATGGAACTGATCCGAGGCGAGAGGAAAAGGTTGCTCCCAGCTGCAACCTTGAATTAGTGCAGAATCCTGAAATGACTTGAGATGCATGCAATCAACTCTATCCAAAGAGTGTATGTATTTTTTTCTGGATGTAGGGCAGTATTCTCCAAGCAACCCAATGAATCCCAAGTACAAGGAGTCCCGTTCAGACATAAAAGATGTGCTGCACTTCACACTCTCCACTTTGACAGGTAAGAAAGGTATGATGTAAAACAGTCTTTACTTCTTTAAAAGTCAATATATCCTGCAAAATAAGATCACAAAAGCAATAATTAAAAAAGTTATCCATCAAATTGATTATGTAAAGCAAATACTGAAAACAATCGGGATCGCATGGCACTACACTAAAAAAGACAGAAGATGACAAAGAATATAGAATAAGAGGATGTAAAAAAACTACTTCATGCAGTCACAACATGATACTAAATCAAGCTACAGCATGCAGAAGATCCACATTTATCACCTCTAATTTAGCATCCTGTTAAAAAGGGTTCTAGAAAGACACAGTAGTCAAAATTGTGAAGTTAATCCAAAAGACTGATAATGAAATTACTAATGACCAAAATCATTAAGTCAAATATCGCTCAATAACCCAAAATTAGAGGTGACTACTGTGTATATCGAGTAGAAAGACTGATAATGAAATTACTAATAACCCAAAAGACTGATAATGAAATTACTAATGACCAAAATCATTAAGTCAAATATCGCTCAATAACCCAAAATTAGAACCATACTCAAAAGTAGGTAAGTAAAACAATAACATTAATGCTACATCTAGAGATTTTAATCTACCATAACCATAACCATCTAGCCTTTTCCCAACTATCCAGCGTTGGCTTTATAAATCCTAATCTGCCAAGTATTCTTATTTAAAGCCACTTCTGATGTTATTTAAAGTTAGATTTTAATTTCAAATTCACAATTTTATGCTTATTCTAGATTTAATACTTTAATTTTATGAAGTTGAGATTTCTAGGAGGAGCTTGATCTTAAAGCAATTTCAAAGCTATGAAGCAATAAGCAATCTTACCCCCACACTTACGGAATCCAGATTCAAAGTCCTTACAAGATGGCAATCCATAAAGAAATCCAACCTGATGAAGCATTTATGTTAAATACACATAGCATATAGCTACTTAAATTCAGACATCAATGAGTTGGGTCTAGCCTTAATTTTTGATTCGACTGTAGAGTAATATCAAGTCTATTTGGTTTTGACAAGATTGGATCTAAATGCATCAGAGGCTAACTTGATTGAGGTTTAGGTCTACATTAAGGACTAGACAGGATTAAACTTTAGATTTGGGATGACTCAGCAATCACCTCAATTAAATTCAAGATTACCTAAGTCATTTGCACCACCAATGTGTTTGCTCTTGAGCAAGGCTAAATTGCCATCTTGTAGCAAGAAAGTAGGTCCTCCAAATTAGCACAATCCAGAGGTTAGTTATTCTACATTCTCCCAAAAGCAGATATTAAAAATTATGCTTATCTGAAATTAGACTTTTCGGGGTAAAGAATAATACCTTTTTTTATGGAATGTTACAAATACCTGCTACACATAATTGTTTTAATTTAATTTTAAAAACCATAAGGCTTTTTTTCTGAAGAGCATAAAATGCACTCAAATTAAGATCGACAAAGTTTTTCATTGAATCACGTAAGAATAATTCCTCGCAATGTGTTATGGATCAAGCATCAACATACATCACAGATAAGGTCTACAGGGAAGCATGTCACAATATTACAATATCATGAGTTCCATGAAACAGACCGACAAACTTATACAAGAAAACTCAATCTCAACTAAAACTATGATCAAATCATCTTGATCAAAAAAAAAAAAACTTTTCAACATGTAACAGTCAAGATGGCAGCCAGTTCAAGTCCACCCCACCCCCCCCCCCCACCGCCCCACCCTACACACGCAAAGGCTGGAGCAAGTAAAATAAACACATGGCTAATTGAATGAGGACAGCACAAATACCAATCCCCCCTCACCTGGTTTGGTGGGGACAAGTCTAGGAAGCTCGAGGGAAGACCCCCCACCTGCTTTGGATTGTGAGGGGGGATTGGGGGAAAGGCAGAAGGGAATGGGATACATCTCATGATAGGAAATGAAACATTTTGGGTTATGGAAGTTGATGCCAATTATCCTCCCGTTTTGCAAAAGCTAAGAACAGTGAACCTGATTATCATGCCCAAGGACTCATTTGGTTCACGGGAAGAGGAGGGAGAAAAGTGTAGTCAACGAAAAAATGAAAAAAATATCTTATGTTTAGTTGGAGTTTTCAAAAGAAGAGACGGAAAAGTAGCTTTTCCAAATGAATAAACTTTTCACATTTCATGAGAAAGAAAAACCCATGTGAGACATGCAAAAGCCACTTTCAGATGGGATAAAAATTATGGTAATTTTTTTCCAAAAATACTCTTAAGCCATCACGATCTTCTTAATAGATATGTTTAATAGTTAATCTTAAACTATTAAAAATTACCACAATATAAAGAAGTTATGGCAATTTTAATATATAAAAATATATTAATAACTATTTAAAATTATCATGGTATAAAGAAGCTGTTAGTTATTAACTAAAAAATCAATCCAATAAATATTTTTAATAGCTATTTTTAATTTTTCAAAATATTTTTAGATTTTAAAAAAATTAAACACAGCTATTAAAAATATATTATGAATTGTGGTAATTTTAATAGTTAAACAAGTATTCAAATATATTATGAATTATGGTAATTTTCATAGTTAAAAATATTTTTAAATAGCTACTAAAAATATATTCGGATCTTTTTGGTGTTAAACCTTCAAAACCTTTGGACCTTGCTATTTCAAGCATCTGATTCTAAAAATTATGCATGTGATGTTTTTTTTTCTTGTAATCCCTTTATTAAGAGTATAATAAATATTTTACACAACTTTTCTAGAAAAATATATGCTCAACCAAATATAAGTCACTTTGAAAAGTATATTTCCTATGCTTCTTTTCCATGGTCAACAAAACATGCAAAAACCACTTTTTTAGGTATCGCAGACCCAGTCATCAGCTTCCCAAGAAAAAACATTCCAATGAAGTAAAATTCTTCCCACAAACCAAACGAGTCCTAAAAGTCCATCTCAATGAAAGTTGTGGTCTCTGCTTTGGTGTTGTGATATTTATACTTCATAAGTATGCTTCCTTAGGGCATAAGGAATTTGATATTGTGCTGAATATAGTTTCAAGTTTGATATAAAAAAGAGGACCCAATCTATATTGAGTTTATTGTGTTTTTGAAAAGAAGGAACAAGTTACATCGCTTAAGTTTCTCCTTTGGCATGTACAGTACATCAGGATTTTCCCAATGATGAATTCTTACCAAATTGGAGACAAATTAATATTTTTTAAACAAAAATTATTTGTTAACTTCAATTCCAATCAAAATAATGGAAGGATGCGGGTGGAGAGGGGAGAGATGGAGCTCAAGCCGTGGACAATGTTTTCTTGCCTAAGATTTTCTTTTTCCTTTTTTTTCTTTTTGGGGTTAACTTTGGCGCAGCCAAAACCTATGAGAGAAAGGGGACTCCCATGTAACATAAGCCAAACATATTCGAGTTCCGCTTGCGATTTTTCTTTCCTTTTGCCATTGTCATTTTTACAAAACACTTACAATTAAATGCAATGGTGCTTTGTCTATTATGTTGACAGAAGATCACTAGGAGAATATTCCAAAATGTGAACTACCACTTTTTAATAGAGTTCGGATATAGATAAGCTTGTTGAACAAATCAATATAAGCAACCACTTTGCAGATCCACAAACACGGATTCAAAGTCTAAGCTGCAAGAACAAATCATGCTTAGATTGATAATGGGCTTGCCTAAGCATGTTTAGTTAATTAATAAGACAAACTCAAGCACAACTAAAAGCTCAATATTTGAGCAAGCCATGCCTGAACTCTTTGTTTTGCAAAGAAAAATCAAAGCCCACTTTACCCAATCATAGCCTCAAATATAAACACACCTTTCCATATATCAAGCCAAGCCTAAGCAGCCAAAAGTTGAGGTCAGCTCAGCACATTCACACCCTACCAAAAGTACATGCATACACCATCATCCAAGCCTAAGCAGCCAAAAGTTGAGGTCAGCTCAGCACATTCACACCCTACCAAAAGTACATGCATACACCATCATCCATAAAATAGATGTAAGTTGGCACTTTCCTAAAATGGTGCCTGCATGAAATCAGTAACCTTCACGTTTTTTCACAAATTGATTTGTAATAAAGATAAAACAAATTGGAGAAGCTCAAGACTGCAATCATCAATTGCATGCATCTCAATAGGCAATAAAAAAGCTAATATACTCACATCTTGCGATGACTTTTCATAGACTAATCACCAAAATAGGGCGTCCCATACACAAGGCTCCCGCCACCATGGGGTCTAGGGAGGGTCTAATGTAAGCAACCTTACCCCCATGTGCAGAGAGACTATTTTCATATTTCAAACACGTGATACCTAGGTCACAATAAAAAAACCTTACTATTGCACTAAGTCCTGCCCTTGCTAATCACCAAGCCTTAAAATTTACAACTAAATACCTTCCTTAAAAGTGTTATCATTGTCTACTCTCCTAAATTACACCAAAGCAATTATATATCTACCTTACAGATAACCAAATAGTAGGGAGGATTAATCCTGGAACAAGGATTGCTAACATTATATATATATATATATATGAAGAAAGAAAATAAAAGTGACATATATTGCAGACTGCTAAATTAAATCAAACTTTAGTCGAGGCAATGTTATCAGAACCAAAATCACAACTGATATCCATCATAACTGTAATGGAACTATTTGTATGCCAAGAATCAGCTAATCTAAAAAGAAGTTCAAGGTTCAACTTATTTGCCCATAATCCATATAAATAATCAAAACTAGGCTGTTGGATCAAGAGTTCCAACTCAAATGCTAGCCGAGTTACACTAACAATATAAAAGAAAAAATGGGTAAAAATAAAGGACTTGGAAGTTGATATTAAAACTAATCTGATTATACGAAAACTCAATACTCATAAACGATCAATTAAGCTATACCATAAAAAAGAACGATCAAACTATAATTACCATGAAAAATCCCACATACACACACATATCAGATCAAATCAAAATCCAACACAGAGATAAGCATCAGTAACAGTCTGATTGAACCAAAAGAAAGGCAAACCAATCTCAGAATCAAACTAAAAACTCATAAATCAAACAAATCCTAATCAAGTCATGAATTTCCAGTAATCCACGGTCCACCATCTCAAAGAATACGATAATGAAATCAAATATCAGGAAATAAAACAAATTAAAATCAAAACAATCGCTCCAAAGACCAAATCAATCCAAAATCTCTACATAAAAGCCTACAACTACCACAACGATCAAGCCCCAGAGAACCCAGTAAACAAGCAAAATAACCAACACGAGCAATGGAAAAGCGAGATCGGATCGACAGGAGGCGATCGAGAGAGAGAAGAGGAGGCCCTTACCTTGACGAATCGCCTACGGAAAACCCTAGACCGCGTTTCTTTCTCTCTCTCCTCTCTCCAAGCTGGGGAAGAATAGAACAAGAGCGAAGAAAAACAGAGAAAAGGATTTATTTATATAGAGGCAAGGGAAGGTCCCTGGAAACCCTAAATGTTAGAGGACACTTCGCCGAGTTTTCCACCTTTTCACCGCAGTACCATACCCATATAAATCTTTTGTGCGGATGCTAAATCGGCCATTCATCACTTTCACGTGAAGCAAATCAAGCCGTTGGTATGTCGCGATGATAGAGAAGCCCAAGATAGATGCTTCAACCGCATAATAATTCTATGCGCGCGATCGGAGGGTTTTCAGCTCTTGCTGGTCTGATAAGGACTTGATGATTGTATGAGGAACTGGACCCGTCAGATCTTGTATTTCGGCGATCTCGAGGCATGGGATGGTAAGCTTTATCCCGTTGGTTTCTCGATTTGTTCAAGATTCGCGCGTTCGCTATATAGAGCGGTAGATTCCGAGATCGGTCGTCGGTTTGGTGTGCGTTCGCACAACGGGTCAATGCTGAGGAGGAGGAAGTCGATTTGAATTGAAAGACATTGAAAAATAAATCAAATCAAAAAAATACACGAACTTTGAGGCACCCAGAGATCACGTTGTTATGACAAGCCACAGCCAGGGTGTACAGCTGCAAGATTTTCCCAAACTTTTACATTTGCAATGGAAGGAAGTATGGCAAGAGGAGCTTGAAATGCGTGGAGAGACATGATCATGGTGTGGATGCTCATGGAGGTAGTATGAGTTGAATGTAATTATTTAATTTTTAAATGCATGAACATTGTAGACATTTCTATTTCAAATCAAAAGGATATGTGCAATGAATGGTAAAAATTAAATTAATGTTTATAGAATTAGAAATAAGAGAGATGAAATAAAGGAAGTGAATAAAAGAATATCGATTTTTTTTTTGTTTGCCTTCTAAATTTTAAAACAAGTAGTTGGTAACAGATGTGGATGAGAAATGAGTAAAGATTCTTTTAAAAAAATAGTATCTAATTGGTTTAAGAAATTGTGTAGACGAGCAATATATAACTTGTTAACCATATTTTTCATATGTTTTTGTGAAAAGAAGAATTAAGGACATTTCAAATACAAAATTTCATAGATTTCAAATTTAACATAGTATATTTGTTTTTAATTAATAAAATAGTGTAAATAAGCAAGGTTAATGCAGGAATTTATTTGAGAAAAAATAAGTTATTCCCTGTCTATATATTATACAGAAAGTTAGACTCTATTAATTCTCAAATAGGTTGTAATTATTGATTATTTTTGTCCTTAAGAACAATAAGATTTAATCAAGAGGCATCATACTTTTCCACTTAGCCTCGGAATAATGATTTTTGTAAAAATGATATTCAACATCTGATTTCTAATGACCGATAGAAAGCAATCTTCATGGTCTAAATAATGACTCATTGTTTTAATCCCTTTCTATCAAATAATGATCACAACTTTAATATTTAATCGGCAAATTCACCATTTAAGAGGGTTGTAATCATCATCTACTAGAAAGAGATCAAAAGAATTAGTTATTAGTTGGATGACAAGGGAGTGTTGTTACATTTATCAAAAATCAATTGATGCATATTTGACAATAAAATAGAGTCTTTTTTTGAAATTGGAATGAAAAAGGGGGGAACAATATATACGATGCTCTAAATTTGATGGGACAGTGATATTTGGTGGTTGACTTTGTGATATTTGCTTCTTCTTTTTTTTACCTCTTCTTCCTTCTTTCCCTTATTTACTTTTTTTTCTTTTCTTTTTTTCTTTTTTCTTTTCTTTCTATCTTTCCATCTTTTCTCTGTTCCTTTCTTCTTCTTCTTTCATTCCTTCTTTCTTTTCTTTCTTTTTTTTCTCCCTTCACTTTTTTCTTCTTTCTTTACTTCTCTTCTTTCCTTTTCTTCTTCTTTCCATTATTTTTCTTCTTTCTTCTTCTCTTCTATGTTGATGGGTTTTGGAGTCTGCCCGGACCCCAATCCCATTTTCTCACAACAATGGATGGGAGGTTGGGCGATCCCTTATCCCACCAAGATTAAAAATATTGATCTACATTAACTTAGACTCCTTAATAGATTCCTAAATATGTTGGACTCCATCTTCTCTCTAATTTCAACTCATTCAACTCTTAAACAAATTAAACTCTATCCTTTCTCTTCTCTCTTCTTTTAAATGTGTATTCTACATGCCCAATTAGCAGTATGCTAAAACTTCTCAAAAGACCACATAGATAAATTTATTCTCTATAAGTATATTTATATAAAAATAATCAAGAAAATGTCATCTTACTCTCTATTGTCCGCTTCTCATAACATATTTACATCTCCATCCATCCCCCCTTCACACTCATCCAACAACCTCCTGTATGGTATATCCTTATCCATAAGGTTCTCTGTATTTTTTTTCTCTCTACAAATTTTTTGCCTCATTTTCTACTAATGATTTAATATGTTTTTTTAATCAATCTATCTATTTTTGCACACCCTATCTTGCAATTTTTGTGGGATGTATAGTTTACTTTCTTCCTTTCTTTTTTTCATTTTTTATAGAGGATAAAATATTATTTATGTATTTGTATTTCATCTCAGCTTGCATATTTATATAAAATTTGCCTTTTTTTTTTTTTGAGCCAGTTAGTGGAGGTTGTGTGTTCTGTGATGGTTCAACTGAAACAATCACACCTTGTCTTGCAACATCCATTTTAAGGGTCTTTAAAGAATGTTTGAAATTGAAAAGTATCCTTCGTCACTCTCTTCATTATGGTCTCTATGGAGAAAGAAGAGGATAGAATGCATGGATGGAAGGTTTGGGAGCAACTGGTAATGGCTAAACATCGGCAAATTCAGAGAGATAGAAATGATAGGCTCTTCCTCCAGCCTAACTCCTGATCCATTATTATTGCGGTCTTGGCTGAGATTGTCAACCGTTTCTCCTCTAAAACCTTAAAGACACAAGGAGTTTGTGACCAATCTTTGTAATCTAAATCTTTGCAAGCTTACCCAACAGGCCTTCTACTTGTAATGACTTAATTCTTTGAATAAATGTGGGCAGGGATTAAGCTTTCCTACTAATTCCATCGGAAAAAAGAGTTTGTAACCAAACCACCAACTTATTAGTGGATTAATTAAGATAATAGAAGAAGATACTTTGCTTCATTCCTATAACATGTACTTCCACCGTGGAAGCCAAACGTGAGGAAGAATAACTTGAGTTTTTGCCTTCTTCGAATCATGGTTGTCTTGCTCTCCCCAATAAACTTCAAGTTCCCCATGGCTTTCCAGCTATACTTCAGCTAAATAGTTATGATATTTTATTCTTTATTCTTTTTCTAATATGGATTGCATGTTCTGATTTAACAAACCTTAAGGTGCATAGCTTAATCCATCATTTATATTCCGTGTGTGTGTGTGTGTGTGTGTGTGTGTATAAGAGAGAGAGAGAGTGAGAGAGCAGAAAAAATAAAAGCCAGCCTGCCAATTTGATAAAATAAAACTTTGGATGGTGCTTTATAGCTAAATCTAGTCCAGAAACCCATGAGATTCGACAGCCAAAATGACAAGGTGCACACCATCAATTGGCTTGAATTTCCTTTGCATATAACCGAGAGAATCTAATTCCCCAACAGTTAAGAGAGACAGAGAATCTAAGATGCATCCACTAGATTTCAAAGCAAATCTTTTCCTCTCCTATCCTAGCAGTTTTACCTACCCATCTTACAAGTTTACTTACATTGCTCGCACCGATGACATTAAATACGCGTGGCTAATGCGGTTGCACATCGATGTGATTTGGGGGGAGAAAGATGGATGCTGTCGACGCTCGACGGTAATGCAATGTCCTTGATCGAGAGTTGAAAAAGGGGGCAGGCCATGCAACACGAGACACGTGGCAATCGGGGCTCTACGATAGATTTTGTCATGTCCTGCTACGTAGATTTTGTCATGTCCTGCTACGAAAACGGAAAAAAGGGATGGACGGCCAAGTTGTGGTCCAAGTGTGAACATGGATGCGTATGTTTCATGGAGCGGTTGGATGGAATGATCAAGCCAGCACTGCATTTAACCTAAAATGGCATATTTCTTTTTTTTTTTTTTTTTTTTGGGCTACAGCTGGCTCATCCACCTCCTTATGGATGCATATAAAAAAATCCAAAAAAATATCACATCAATCCTTTTACTCCAACAAACTTTCTTCTTGCGATTCAGGATACTTTTAAAATATAATAGAAGACCACTCAATCCACAGCTTCGTTGGCTTCGTTTAACCGACAAACTTCCTTTTCGTGATTCAGATACTTTTAGAATGATCATGGAAGACCTCTCAATCCGCAGCTTCGTTGGCTTCTTTATAAACGTGCTATGATATTTCAGTAATTCAATGCTGAACAATAATTATTTGAGAGAATAAATGCTTGAAGCATAGCTTAAACAATATATTTAACTACTGCAGAAGTACATGAAGCTCTCGTCTAGTTCGATATTCTACGACTTGTTAACTTCTGGCAACATTGTTGCCACCTAAAAAATAGAAGGACGCATGCTTTCTCATTCATTGTCCAAACCAAACTTTGGAATATTCTCACACGTCTCTGTTCATATTTCTACCAAATTAGCTGCAGAAGTCTTCGTAACCAAGACTACTAAAAAGGCATAACTTTTGCCACAAAAAAAAGAGAGAGAAATACATACTGTTGTAACTCTTCGAATTGAAGTTTTGGGTGATTCAAATTTACGTGAAGACCTTCTTGGAAGCACCTAATATTTTAGTGACTTTGGTGAAGCTAGAGATAGAGGCATTTGGGCTGAGTTAGATGCTAAATTGTTTATTTATTCGATTTATATATGGTATATGTCATTGGCTCAAGAAACTTGCACATATTTTGTTAGATATAAGTGGCTTATTGGCGCAGTTCAAGGTTGCATGGCTGTCTTGCATTTTCAGACAAGCATGGGAAATGGTAAAGCTTCTTCTAATCCCAATTCTATCGTTCTCTATCTCAACTCCTTGGCAGATCATTGTTATGGTAAACACCAGCAGAGGTCTTTCCAAGCTTAGAACATGATTGGAAGAACTTTCACCACTCTCCAAAATTCATATCTGACCACTAAAATATCACATTATAATCTCTTCTTACAGTCACTCTTGAGGATTTTATACCTCATCACAAATCAGTAGGAGGTACCGCCAGCAAAGTAGACTAATTGCATACAAAAAGTTGCTTGAAGAATATCAAATAATTGGATCAGAAAAAGTGCTGGTCGTCACTAATATACTTCACTTGGAAAATATCATGAGGCTTTCGTTTCTTCAGATAGAGTATAATCTCTTTCAAAAATTTTCCTTCTGGTTGTGGCAGAAAATATAAACAACATTTAGAGTGTTTGTGGTGCCGAATAATGGCGTGGAAGAAAATCTAACTCAAAATAGGCTTACAAAGTAAGGTATTTAGACCAGGCTATGTTATTTTAAGTACAGTTAAAAGCTTCAAAAGCTTGTACCGGAGAAAAGGAGCTCCGGAAGCTAGCCATAGGCTCTTCCCTTCAAGTACTTTTCAGGAGGACCAAAGAGAAGTCTGCTCATATATAGAAAGGATACATAACAAAACAAGCAAGGAAGGATACATTGCTAAAATCATTTATTACTCAGGTTGGGCTTCCTCGCCTTGGGATTGCTCTGTGAAGAGGCAGAACCAGCTTCCCTTTGAAAAGGATTCCGAGTTTTTCCATCTCTGTTCTTCTCCTGCTTGGGAAATATCCTGCATAAATGTGAAGAATGCTTACTATAATTCCCATCATTTTCTTCATCATGTTTGGGATGCTCCAAGGCCTTGATACCATCACCTTTTTTGCAAGAATGCTTGTTGCGAGCTCGTCCTGTAGAAGCATCAGAAGCCATGGAGTCATCATCTTCATCACCTTCATCTTTACCACCATTGCTGTTTTTGTTACTTCTACCACCACCGTCGTCGTCGTCATCATCATCATCATCATCATCATCATCATCATCCCCTTCAACATCATCATGGTCATCACTATCACCACCCTCATGCATGGGTGATGCCAGGTACTTGGTCCACCCAGACTCACTGCTGCTACACTCTTCTGCATCTCCAGTGGGTTGTGAAGCCTCCATAGCAGCAAATTGGGTTGGGAGGAGTGGGAGACAACAAGAAAGAAACCAAACCAGGCTGAGAGAATTGTTAGCCCCAAAGACGAGGCAAAGAACTCATTAAGAAGCACATAAATTCTCACTGCCAAAATGAACCTCCTTCAGCCTTTAAAGTCTCTGGCAACTTCCACATAACAAGACCAGATGAAGCCATCCTGAAGCATAAACCAAGATATGGAAAGCCAGCATCATTTAATAGGATGGCATAAATACCCACCACCTGGAAACTCAATTCATCCTTGAATTCTCTGACAAACCCCTCAACAGAAAGCTGCTCTTGTGCAAGGGACAGGGCCTCAGTAGAAGGCCATCTTACATGAGGAATGGAAGAGCACAATGTTGCATAGTTTGATATATCCCATCTTCTTTAATTCTCCTGCCTTGGAGACCCAGGGTACTTTAAAAAAATAGGAATGACACCCTATCCTTACAACTGTCCCTCACACCCTTCCCCGCCTTTTTAGCTCTCAGTCTTGTCATCAGGCCAGAAGGTAAATTTTTTAATGCATTGTGGGATCCCATCTGGATTCTGGAGCTTTAGTTTACGGATCGGGGGGGGGGGGGGGGATGAGGCTGTCAAGAAGGCTCCTAATACTGCTGTTCCATCTGTCATGCGCTGTTTTGCTTCCTGTCTCTCCACCGAAGAAAACGATAGCAAATCAGTGTCTCATATTATTTTAGGGAAAAAAAAGGGAGGTCCTTAAGGTAAAGCTCGCGGAAAGACTTAAAAAACAAAATGGTAACAAAAGAGATCTTTTATTTGGTTAAATTTTGTAAAATAAAAAATAGTATTTCTATAAGAATAAATTTTTTATATTTTATTAGATTTTTAAAAAATATTTTTAAGCCATTAAAATCTATGAATAATTTTTTTAATTAAGAATATAATAAATAGTTCATACAATTTTTTTTAAAAAAAGTAGATGCTCAATCAAGTATAAATCTAAAAAATATTATTTTTTTTAGACCGATCAAATTAACAAAACTATTTTTCTAAATATTATATTTTTATAAATTATTTTTTTAAAAAAATATTTTAGTTAAACAAATTTATGAACTTAATTAGTTCTGAAAGTTTATGCCATTACCGTGGTTTAGGCAGGCTTACAAAGAGGGGTTTTTTTTTTTTTTTTTTGTCACTTAGGTTGTTTCTGCTCTATTTAACCATGACTTTGGCCCCAGTTACAAGGCATTTATTTCACATGTGAGATCAATAAATTTTACGTAGTATCGTGGAGCGGGGTCTGGTGCACGACTTTAGTTGTTGGGTGTGACATGCTCCCTTATTTTAGGCTGTCATGTCAACGGGTGGTCACATTGAAGATGGTCCAATGGACCAATATAAATTCTAGATTGATGCGATGTTTATTCTTTATGGTCATCTCGCCAGACTTAAATTGCTTTGAGTGGGAAGGAAGTCCTTTTGCTTTGTTACCGTTACATGTGAGTAAGTGCTTTTCAGACCAGCTCAATCATATTAGGGATAACTCGGCTATAGTAATTAGCTAAATACAAGATGGCTCAAACGCCGAGGGAGAGGAACATCTTCTGCTTCAGAATATTTAGACGTTAAAAAGAAGATAAGGGTAATTTTTCAAACTAAATATGTATTCAAAAAAGCTAGTAGGACTATAGACTAAGGAGCTTTTTGTACAACCGGCTACTCCAAAAGCATCTTTTGAGCTGAAAAGGAAGATTTGTCTAGAACACTCTGAAACTTGTTATTTTCTGATTTTATTTGATGTATCCATACTTATAATGTATAAAACGTCCATTTTAGCACAAAAAATGTTTTTGAATGTTTTATGTTAGGACATGCTCTCTCTCAACAAAACTTTTGATCACAATGGTACCTCAGATGGGTGTGGCTTCTCTGCTCGATCCATCTAAACATGTGTTTCCCACATTTCTTGTTGGAAACTTGGTATAATTTAGAACAAGAATGACTAAGATTATTGTAAGAATTAAAGAACAAAAAAGGTATTCAAATATTTTTTTTAAGGTAACAAGGAGACAATATCGCACTTCCCTGTTAGATCAAGAATAATCGTACAAAGAGAAAAAAAAGAATTAAAAAACCAAATATAGAGGAAAACTTCTCAATACAAGTATTCAGGTATCAGTATTTCAGAAAAATATATACAATACTCACTCTCTCTCTACAGTTTGCTATTGATTGTCTTAAAGGAAAAATTATTGGACCACGTCTACCAGCTTAGTGGGGACCAGTCCAACCACAAATAAATATGTACACAAAAAGGAAGCAAGACACACCGTGTTTGTCCATATTCTGTGCATGTTCATATGTGGCTGGACTGATCCATCTATAAGTTAGTGGACCTGATTCAACCAATACTTTAACGTCTTGAAAGCCATCCATTCCTGCATGAGTTTGCATGGCAATCATGAGTTGCTACATGATCAACATATATGGTTGAATGTGTAAGCTGCGCTTGCAAATGGCATTTCTCCATTAGTAATGGGTAATCTTGGCACAGGGTGGCGAATACATCTACTTTAGCAAAGTTTTCACTAGAATAAAAATTGGACAAGCAAAAGTTATGTTTATGAAAATAGTTATGCCGTGAGTTATTTTAAATTTTTGGGCTACAAGTTTCAGAATAAATTTTGGATGAGAGCATTTGGCCGGTTTAGAAATTAGATCCCAAATTAGGGATAAACCATGGTTATTCTTGATTAATATATTTGTTAAAATCACCACTTATCCTAAAAGCTTAAGCGTGAGCCGAACTTTTCTTTAATGAGTGAGCTCAACATGTGAAATTTTTATAAAATTCGAACTCAGGATCTCTGCTCTGATACCATATAAAAATTACCACTAATATTTTCTCACAATATTTAATTCTAGGATAAGGTAGGATAAATGGTTCTTTTTGTCTAATAAACAAGATTAGGTCATATGATAGTATAGCTGATGGCACAAGGAGCATATCCGGGTGAAAAAAGGTTGCCCACAACTTTTTAGCTACTTTTTTTGTCAACTAGGGATTCTTGACGTCATTCTATAAATGGGATAAAATTTGAGGACAACCCTAGTTCCAGTACATCTAAGGAACCACCGACCCCTTTTTGTCCCCGGTTTGACTAAATCGTCCGGGATCAACAGTTGAGAGGAAAAAACACTCAAAATGTTGTGGTTATTACTTATTCCAGGATAAAGTTGTGATAACTTTATTATCCCACCTCTTATCCACTTTCTCGATTAGGCCTTCCTATCTCTTAAAAAGTAAAAAATTAGTCATAAATGATAACTTTATACCAAGAATAGCCTATGACATCTCCCACTTGAAATAGTTTTTATAGAAAAATCTCCCATTTGAATAGTTATTCCTAGCTTATAAGTTATAACAAGCACAACTATTGCTTACTTGTCTGGCAAGCATAACACTTATCCCAGGCTTTATTGCACTCTGATGTATTATTGGTCTAGATAAAATTTGAAAAATTTCCATTCTGGCTTTTGGAATTTTCCCACGAAACCACGGGTGGAAAGAAATGCCACCTGCGTCGCACCTAGATATGGCATTTATTGAGATTAAACAGGGAATTTACCGAGCTGTATGGTTGTCAGTTTTTCTTAAGCACAAAAAAAATCATGGAATGATTCCAATAACGATATCTTCTGTGCAAAAGAAGGATACACCTTTCTTCAGTTAAATCCAACGTTGGATCGAATAATGGCCGACGAGTTCGAAGTGCTTTGAGATCCATGCAAAATGCAATTCAACAATCGACATCACGAAAGAAGACTAATCATCCTTCCGCATGAAAGATAAAAGATACAACCTAAATCCTAATAACCCATGGATATAAATTGGGGTGCTCTTCAGCCGATAAACTTAAATTTAGAATTTAGAATAGTAAATGCCTGTAGGTAGAAGAAACAAGTTTGAGCATGTCATGTTTAGGTTGGATTTGTGTTCCTCGATGATACTCTAATCATAATAGGTTAGGGTTCCGTCCATATGTGAGACTTAATTAATGGATCATTAGGATTGGACAAATTTTTAAAACAGCTCCAAATCTCAAGGACAGCGATAATTTCATACCATTAATGGCTCAGAAGATTATACTGTTGATGCCTTAAAAGCACAAAATGTGTTGAAAAGAATGTTGAGCTTGTAATTTTTTGGTCCTACTTCATATTTATTCTTAAAGATGTATAACTAACTGATATGTGAAGCCTTGATCAGTTATTAGTTGGGCATTGATTTATATCAAATAAATAGATTGGTATGAGCCCAACTATAAAAAGATTAGGTATGGAAGTAATTTTGATACCAACCCAACCCAATGGCCAATTACCATTCTTGCCACAAGTATCTTCCTCAAAAGAAGTTAACTATGAGATGGTTGTGCATCTCACATGCTTGACTACATCCTTGTGGGCAAATGTTTGTCTTAAGATAAATAAGTTGTGAGTGGATTATATCTCACACATGCCGGGCCCTAGTTTATGATAATTGGATGTCCATCAATCTGAGTTTATTATAGAATTTCCAACCAAAACCTATTTGTAATAACTAATATCCATAGCATAATTCCCTAACTCTCGTGCCATTCCAACAAGTTTTAAGATTGTTACCATGACGAATTGTTCTGATTATATTACCAAATAACCATGAAAGCATATATGTCTCCTTGAGCCACGTAAAGCAGTCAAAGTTCTTCAGTCTATAAATGCCTCTTTGTCTACCATAATGGCTTTTCCAGTATGTAAACTTAATTTTACTTCGCAACTAAAAATATAAACAAACTGAACACGAATGAGCTCGGCTCTAGCTTGGTCTTTTCTTCGATCAAACCGAGCTCGAGCTATTTGAGAAAGGCTCGTCTAAAAGATTTGGCGAGAGCTCGAGATCTTTCGAGACTTTAATTTATATAATCTAAAATTTATTTTTTAATTACATTTTCATTTTATAATTAACAAATATCTTAATTTTTCAAAATATATATTAATTAATAGTAAAATAGATAATTATATTATATTAACTAAATTGAGCAAGCTGAATTTGAGCTAAATTTTTTGCAAAATATGAGCTGGCTGGTGGAATGATTTGCTCGTTTGCTAACCCTACTCAAAAGCACTGTTTTATCACCGGGTCTCTTCTGAGTTGTTCTCTTCAGCCACATTTAACTCAAGTTTGCTTGCCACTATCTTTGTAAGCTTCCTTCATCATTATCTTGTGGACGCTGCCAAATGATTGAGACATCTGGTACCACATCTCCCATCAATGGACAAACCAAGGGCAGAGAGGACGCATGATCAGCGTCCTCTAATCATCATTTGTCAATTTGAGGTACGGACCGATGGGACTGCCAACCATAAGAGGAGGTAAACAGCATCGCATCCCCATCAAGATGGTAGCATAAGTGGAATGACATTTTTTTCTTTTCTTTAATGAAAATGGCTACCCATTTTAAGGTGAGTACAATCTGCTAAATCATGAAAAAGTAAAAGATACAAAAAAGGATAAACATCTGATACAGACATTCCAAGAAAATTCTCGGAATGCCGAGCAACAAAGAAGGCGACGCAGTCTGCAGCCCTATTCGCCTCCCTAAACACGTGTCATATCTGAACATCACCTATCAACCGCGCCATCCTACGGGTCTCCCGTATAAGGGGATGACCATATCCAAACTGATCTGCCCTTCGGAGCCAGTCGATAACCACACATGAGTCTCCCTCAAGGCAGACCCGCTCCACACCAAGTACCTGCCATGCATAGGATATACCCTTCCAAGCTGCCCGCAGCTCTACCCCGACCATTGTAAGTCCTGGCGTGCGCCGCCCTTCTGCTGCTATCATCCTACCAAGGTGGTCCCTGATCACAAATCTAACCCCTCTAGTCACACCATCCACTGACCGACTGCCGTCGAAATTTACTTTGAAATAGCCAAGGGGTAGGGGTACCCAAGAAACAAGGGCAAATTGGGGTGCTGAAGCAGCGTGGAGAGTACTTCAGATGTCCCTGACTATCCCAGAAGAAAACCCAACGGTAGCCGCAAGAACCTCCCTCACATATAGCGTCGCTCTGTCCACCACCCTCCTCGGGGGCGACCTCCTCCCCTCAAATAGGCCGGCATTCCTATCCAACCGGATGTGGTAGGACAAGTATGCCACCAAAATCCCTGCCTCAGCAGATCGGGGACTCTGCGTGGATGCTTTCAGCATCTGAATCATATCCTGCACAGAGACTACCGAGTCGGGTAGTAGGACTTGTGACCTCCTCCAAATCTCTCGGGCTCTAGGGCACTGCAGAAGGACATGCTCGGTCGTCTCCTCAATATCTGCACACTCCTCACAACACTGAGAGACCGCCATGCTACGTCGGACTAACAAGCTCCTCGTAGGAAGGCAGCCCCAGGCCACCTTTCAGATGAATAACGCCACACGCGGGTGAATCCGCAACCTCCATATCCAACTAGGGGTGGCAATCGGGTCGGGTCGGGTCATAAACGGGTCGGGTCACATGCAGGTTGGGTCAGAAAATCATAAATATGAATCCGACCTGTTTATTAAAAAGGTCAAAAATTACAACCTGAATCTGTATGTTTAATAAACAGGTAACCCAATCCGACCCGTTTAACCTGTTTAATAAAGAGGTAACCTGTTTGCCTACCCCGACCTGACCTGTTTAACCTGTTTGTCCAACCCGACCCATTTAACCTGTTTAGACCTGTTTAACCTGCCCAACCCAACTTGTTTAACCTATCCAATCCGACCTATTTAGACCTATTTAACCCGTTTAGACCTGTTTAACCTGTTTAGACTTGTTTAACCTGCCTAATAGTTAAACGGGTTAAACAGTTTAAACGGGTCAGACATCTAAAACCCGTATTCGACCCAATTAATAAACAGGTTAAACGGGTCGACCTATTTATGACCCGAACCTGTTTAGGCCAAACCCAAACCTGTTTATGGCGGATCGAACATGGGTCGGGTTGGCGGATCGGGTCATATTTTGCCATTTCTATATCCAACCACCCTCAATCTGACGAGCTGGCTCCCAACCGATCAAGGCATGGAGATCTCTAGCACGAACTCGCAACTGTCCCGTCGGGACCAATACTAGCTTGTCGCCCCCCCCCCCCGACGGAAACCGGAAGAGACAGAACAGACTCCGCCAGCTGCTCCCCAAAAACCTCCCGGATCATCTCCTCCCTCCATCGACCCCCCTCTAAAGGCAGCAGCTCGCTAACTCTGCAGCCTGCTAATCTCGTCAAATCCACCATGGTTGGCATGCAACAGATCGACAGCTCGGTTACCCAGCTATCCTCCAGCACATCAATAGACCGACCGTCACCTATATTCCATCTAATCTCTGGAAGCATCATCACTGCTCTAGTGCAAATCTCCCTTCAGATCGGTGAGTGGTGACGGCCAGCTCGCACCCCGGGAGCCAAGGTGCCATACTTGGCCCTCATCAGCGAGGACCACATACTCTCGGGCTCGAGCACAAATCTAACTGCGTGTTTAGCCGCTAGGGCCTCCCTTCTCGCCACCAGGGATTGCACCTCCAAACCTCCATAGCTAGTCGGCTGGCACACAACATCCCATGCCAGCAAATGGACTCCACCTCTGCCACTACTCCTCCTCCAAATAAAGTTCCTGAATAGCTGCTCAAGGGACCTCAAGACTGTAACTGGAATGATGGTGTTGGAAAGTAGGTAGATAGGGACCGAGGTAACAATTGATCGAACCAGAGTGATCCTACTCATCATAGAAAGTATATGCATCTGCCACCCCTCTAATCTGCGTATGATACTGAGCTCCAGGGATGTACAGTCCCTACGCCGCAGCCGCTGGCCCGAGAGTGGACCCCCAAGTATATCATTGTGCCCTCCTGCTCTCCCACCCCCAGGATCTCCAAGATAGACCGCCTCACCGCCACTTTGGTCTTCGGGCTGAAAGTAATAGCTGATTTGGTCAGATTGACCCACTGTCCCGATGCTGCACAGTAATCCCAAATAATCTGACAAATGACCTGGGCCGCCTGCCGCGACAACCTGGCCAGGAGCAAACAATCATCAGCAAAAAGCAAGTGGGAGATCAGAGGGGCCCTCACTGTCGGCCTATGAACCTCCAACTCCTGAATGGCCACTGCCCGCCGTAGGGATCTAGACAGTGCATTATACACATAATGAATAATAGGGGAGAAAGGGAGCATCCCTGGCGCAACCCCCCTGACGACATAAAGAAGCGGGACGGCGTACCATTCACCAAGATAGCAAAGGAGGGAGCACGCACACAGCCCATTACCCATCTATTCAAGTCTCATGAAATCCAAACCCCTGCAAGGACTGCTGCAAGAAATTCCATCTCACCCTATCATAGGCCCTCTCCATGTCAAGCTTGATCCCCATCAAGCTCCTCCTCACCGGAGCCCTACCGAGATCAAACATGAACTCTTGGGCAATAAGCACATTGTCAGATATACTCCACCCCTCCAAAAAAGCCCCCTGCTCCGGGCTAATAAGCCTAGGAAGAACATCCCTCAACTTGACGGCGAGGATTTTCGCCGTAGCCTTGTATAAGGTCGTACAAAGGCTGATTGGACGAAAATGACTCGACTCCGTGGCTTTCCGCCGCTTCGGTATCAAAGTGATGAAAGTCCTTTGCCAATCTATTGCCATCACTGCTGTGCTAAAAAACTGCTTTATAGCCGCCCTCACATCTCGTCCTACTATCATCCAATATCTCTGGAAAAACAAGGGTGGGAAGCCATCCGGCCCTGAAGCCTTGTCCCCCGCAAGGGACCTCACTGCCTCTCTGATCTTCCCCTCCAAAATCGGTCTGATCAATACTGTTGTCTCCTCCTCTGACATCCCAACCAAAGGCGAAAGTATATCCGCTAGGCTCCCACCCGTAGGTTGCTCTGTCCACTTAGCCCTAAAGAAGCTCTCCATAACATGGTCTAGATTCGAAACGTGTGGGCGTCAATTAAATGGGGACCGGATGCTCCCCGCTTGGACACGATCGATGGAAGCACTTCTGGTCCAGCTGGCACTGAGGTGGCGTACTCATACGTAGGGTAACCCACGGGTCGAAAAGGATATAAGCAAATTTTCTATCTGCATCGAACATTCTCTCGTGGAAGGGAGGCCCAGTGAGGGTTATTATGCGGATGAGGTTTTTTTTTTCCCCTTTTTTCTTAAGCGAAAAAAAAAAACTGCGTTGCATCCATGGTCTACTCCACTGTCTTATATATCCTCTCCCTTGAATCTCTGGCATGAATGAAAGATTCAACATATCTAGGAGATGCATACAGTTCCTTGGATTCTAGGAAAAGAGACGTAGATCCTTGTAACCGAGGATTTCGACATATGGGACCTCTCTAGGAGATGTAGCTCACTGTAGCTGGAGACTCATAAATAGGGGGACCTATACATAATTTCAGCTACAAAATAATTCTTTGTCGAAACCCATGAATTCATGGTTCATGTATGAAGGTCTGGATTCTGGGTTCAAACTTGAGACCGGTCTTCAAGGAAAAAAAGATGCCAATGGAAGGATGCAAGTTAGAGTTTTCTTTGTGGTGTATATGCTCTTAATCCTATTTTTGGCTAACGGTAATAGCATGCACACGTTTAAATGTATCACGACTCTCTTTTGTATTAATATTCTTGAAAAAAATTTAACATTCGATTTGTAAAGAGTTGTTTTGCATAATTTTTCCAATGGTAGACATGCAAGAGGGTAATAGAGTTATTTAAATTTAAAACGAATAACCATTAATATTGCCAATAGTAAAACTAACAGAGATATTTGCTATCTTTTGGAGGAATTTAACTCCTTTAGTGTCACACATGTATTTCGAGAGACGAACAGTGCAGTGGACTGGGTCACTTCTTTCACTTCTTTCGCAACGCATCATTCTAGAGTTGTCACATGGAGGCATTGGAGCATGTGCCATCGGCATTAGAGCGTATTTTGTACGGTGATTATTTCGGGCATACTCACGGCCGTATGTAGTGAGACGCCGTTACACCAGCAAAAAAACCAAAAAAAAAAAAAAAACTAATAGAGCGGATATTGTTGCAAAATTATGATGAATTAATGGTTTATATATATATATATATATATATATATATATATGTATATATGCAAGTAGTGGTTTTTGATAGGTAAGTATGTAATATCCTAAATTTGTGGGAGTATAAATACAAAAATCTCAATTTTTTTATACTTAACGTAGGATGCATATAGTGTATATCTACCAGAAAGAGATACAAATGGACTGCTATAAACATTGATAACAACATATTCCCTACTCTCATACGGAAGTGTTGTGCTGGATCGTCGCCTTGTACATGATAGAGATAGGTGAATCATATGGCCAAGGAAAGCTTCATGTTAAACCCCTTCTTTAAAGTCATTTTCATCAAAAAATTCGCATACCAGAAGAAATATCTAGGACTCTAGCCTAATGAGGAAAAAAACTACATCAATACTTCAGCTTGAAATGAAAACTTTTAGTTACCTGCATTAAAAGTTTCCTGACTTATGTGGCCAGTAGCAGACAATCGTAAGCCGAGAAATGGTACATTCTGGTCATAGTTTTGGGCTGATCCATGTAAGGAAAACAATTTAGAGTTCAACTCTGATGGGTTACAGATTTTTCATTCATAAAAAGAGCTCAAGGCCTCAGGTATGAAAAGGAAGTTTTAATTTTTTATTTTTTATTGAAGGTAAAGAGAGGTAAGAACTAAGAACACCATTCCTCAGCTACAAGCTCTTTACTTCCTCTTCTTTTTCATCTTTCTAGATATCATGTTCTCGAAAACTCTGTTTGACTTAAGTACCGGAGATCTCCTGCCTAGATTAGCTCCAACGAACTTTTTTGCTCTTCTTTTTATGTGCAGATTAATTCTTCATCTTTGGCCACTGCAGCAAATCGATCAGCACCCTTGACAATTCTCCATCATCACACTGGATTTTGGTGGCAACATCGACCAAATTTTTGGACTTCAAAATAGTTGCATTATGAAGTTCATATGGTAAACACGTCGGGAATCATTGTGAAAGGCCATTGATATGTCGCTTATTAGTATGGAATATACTCCATTATACTTCTGTATTTTCAGAATTTTTTTGAGAGAATAAGGAGGAAATGAGTCATTTCCCCTAACTTTTTAAATCAGAAAATAAATATGTACACGAAGAAGGGAGAAAGAACACGAGAGGGAGGAAAGAATATGCAAGGATGCCTCCTCATGAGGATGGTCAACAATCAATGAATAGCAGCCAAGGAAGATAAGGGGGGAGTTACTAAAAGTATTTTGATCTTCCCTTTTTTTTCAGATCGAGATAGTTTATGTAATTCCCTTTACTTGATCAATATGGTACATCTATATAAACTTTAATTGGTATAGACAGGACATATTGAAGTCAAAGAAAGAAGTGAGTTAATCAAGGAGATTATACCACCATGTGAAAGAGTACGAGCCTCTGAAACATAGCACCTTGATCAGGATTTCTCAACAAGAATAATAGAGTAGCACTTCTATCACGCCTCGAACCCGGAGTGCAACATACCTCACATACTTGCAGGGCAGACTGCAAGGCTACTAATCAAAACAATAATAGTAATTCTTCAACTCTTAATCAATTTAAATCAAGATCAAAATAAATAATCTCATAATCAATTATTCCAAAGTGATATAAGTAAAAATATGCTAACTAATTATTATGATTCAATTCAAAAAAAATGTTCAAACTAAACTAATCTAACTAGTCTAAACCAGAAGTCCAATAATTGTGAATGATTTCTTAACGCACTTCCCAAGTCTCGAGCAATCATTGGTCAGAATTTGAAAAATAGAAAAAGATAGAATAATGAGCTACACCAGCCCAGTAAGCAACATAACACAATAAACTGCAATCGCGTTATTTTCATAGCTAATTTGGGGAACTCTTATTACTTAAATTGCTATGTTTATTTGTCTAGCAGCCATAAAAAATGGTCAGAGAACTATTACTAAACGAGAGAGTAAAATGGCGCAGAGTAGAGTGCTACTCTATTATGTAATAGTAATAGTCCATATGTTATTCAAACGGATAGGGCTATCCCTTTTAGCCTACCTATATAATTAGGGTTTCTCATAAAGTACCATTCTACTCTCTAGGCTCAATATCCGTATAATAATTTCGTTTCCTCTCTTGCTTATTTGTTATTTTTTTAAAAATTAAGTTTACATAGTCGGCCATGAGGTCAAATAAGGTTTAGCTCATGAGATATAAAATAACTAAATATATTAGTTAGCGGCCATGAGGTATTAATGAGATAAAAACCTTAATTTATCCGTTATGTTAAGCTATAAAATAACTATGCTATTTCAAAATATATGAAGATACAAATTAACTCTCATAGCTATGATTATTACAATAGCCATGAGATATAAAATAACTAAATAGTTTTATAAAAGAAGCTCCATTTTGAAGTTATCCGAAAAAGTGCTTTTAGGTCCGGTCGGAAAATTATTTTTTTACCAAAATATCTATGATAAAATATAATAATTACACAAAATATCCTTTTAATAATTATTTAACCAATTTTACCACATAGCTAAAAAATTTATTATATTATGAAAAATTAAATTACGCTAGTAATTATAATATTTTATATCTTTATTATTGTATTATACTATAAATATAATAATATATTACAATATATCCTAATATATTGATATGCTATATGAAATAATTTAATATTACATTAAATTATTATGCTATAGTATATAATATTATATTACTATATTATAATAATATTATATTATATTACAGTAATACTATACTACATCATATATTTATGTATTAATATATATTATATTTTATTATGCTCTATTGTATAATACTATATAATGTTATTTATGATCATTTTGTTATCCCAATAATATTTGTTAGTTTATTTATTAAATATATATTAAAATAGTACAGCGTTATAGGAATGTACTTGCCAAACAACAAATAAATTTTTATAAAAATTTTAATTTAAAAAGCTTTATTTCTAAAAATTTTATTCTTAAAAATTTTACTGCTAACATTTTCTTCGAACGAGGCCGAAGCCTCCTCACCGCTCAATGGAACCCAAGCCGATAGGGATATAGGGCTGCCGATACGTCATCAAGACATCAACGCAGCCGTCTGTTCTCTAAGTGGAGAAATTATTAGGATCTATGTGAGAATTTAACCTGGTCCTCATTCATCATTCCGTGAATCAAAAACCCTACCAGATAGATAAGGGGACACGGTCCGATCCGATGTCCTCCAGAGCCCAGCGTAGGGGAAGAAGATGGACGGTAGCGATTAGGACCGTGTCGGCTATCATGTCTTCATCGTCATCAAATGGGCGAGCAAAAGCTTTAATAACGATGTGACAAGACAAGAGTTATAAAAATCTTATCGAGGCTGCAGAACCGACGTTAGTACGTAAACTTGCAGGAAAATGCTTATTTTTACCATGTAATTCTATCTTCGTACTAGGTAACACGTGATATTGATCATATGTAGTCGTCGTTGAGTGCAGCTTGCTTGATCAAATTTATGATATTTTGATACAGTTTATGTATGTAATTTCATCTCAGTCATTAACATGACATGAATTAGATCCGTACATAAGATCGTGGCCGTGGAGTGCTCGATGGGCACTATGCAGAGAAAGTGCACACATTTAATACTTTTGTAGCTATAGTATTAAGTGGTGCCCAGCATTAAACTTAGACATAGTAAAAGCTCCTGTATGCGGTTAGTTCATCTAATTATAGTTGCACTTGGCGACAATCAGAAACAGATAAATTCAATTGAAGGCTGATGACTTGAGTACATGAACATGAACAGAGATCACAACAAACTATTAAAGCCTTGTGTAGATCATAACATGGATTCAACATCCCTTGGTGCCATAACATAATTCTGATTACTTCAAAAATTTGGAAACTCAGCAATGCCTTTATTAAACGAGCTAGGAAAATCGGCAGTGGTGGCCGATTAGAATAAGTGCGAACTAATAGTTTAGGGTTTATAAGTAATATAAAGGTTTATTACTCTATTAAGTAATAATAGCACTTAAAATTATTTCCTAAAAAGTGCTGAACGGACTAGATGTTTAGTGCACTTCCAGACGATTCCGTAGCTCCAGAAGATTTTCTTCTTGCTTCTTCACTCAGAAGCACTCCCACAACGTCATCAAAGATCAACTTTCCCGTCGCCGAAGAGTTGCTCACCGCCATCACCAGGCCCTCCCAGCTATCAGGCAGTCCAGAAAGGATTAGCAATGCCCGAATCTCATCGTCAAAACTAATCTCACTGACTCCAACTGGGCCGTGAGTCCATTGAACTCGTTGAGGTATTCTGCTACGCTGCCGCCATTTTTCATACGAAGATTAAACAACCTCTTCATGAGAAATACCTTGTTTGATGCTGAGGGTTTCTCATACATCCGCGACAATGTTGCCATCAACTCCATCGTCGTCTTCTTGTTTTTGATGTTGAATGCCATTTGGGATGCAAGTGACAATCTAATGGTGCCGAGCATCTTCCTATCGAGGACCTCCCAGTCTTCATCGGGCATCTTCTATGGTTTCTTCGCTCTACCTCCAAGAGGTAAATAGAGATCCTTCTGGTAAAGGTAATCCTCTATTTGCATCTTCCAAAACCCGAAGTTCGTGCCATTGAACTTCTCAATTCGCAACTTCTCTTCATCCGCCATCGCAGAATTCCAATAGCTCTGATACCACTTGTTGGCAGCGCCTGCACCGGAACCCACTCACACCGGCACCACCACCAATGTCGGACAAGCAAAGAGAGAATAAACGGATTAGCACTCTCTCGCTCCCTCGACACCGGACTCAAGGATCACCGCTTCGCTCCGCTACGAAGGGCAAAAGATTACCCCGTGGTATCAGTAGGGTAAAACACTTGAGCACCGCAGCGGATTATCAAACCAAAGGAAGAAGAAAGGAAGAAAGTAGCAAACCGAACACAAAGATGTAACGAGGTTCGGCTACAAGTAGCCTACGTCCTCCACTGCTCCTTATCTCAACTAGGATGAACAGATTACAGAGATAGCACACACCCGAACGATCACAGGCGATCGCTCTACAAGAGATTCACACAGAATTCCCTTTGCACAGGAAGTAGGATCCCAAATTCTCTTCTTCTCTAGAACCTTAGCCTCACAAAACAAGAGTCTCTCTCAAAATATATTGGAATCCATTACCCTAGGGCTCTCATGAGTCCTATATATAGTCTCAAGACCTTCAGATGATCATAGCCGTCGAAACGCCACCAAAAAACACCAAAGGAAACTCGTCCGTACGATTTTCCGTGAGCTCGGGTCGACTCGACTGTAGTTCGGGTCGACTCAGGCACGTCTGGACAACTCCTAGTATAACTGGGACACAATCTCGGGTCGACTCGACTGGAGCTCGAGTCGACTCGACGGTGCTTCGAGTCGACTCGACCAACCTTCAGGTCGACTCTTACAGTCCAGACAGAAACATGATTTTTCTCGGTCTTCTGGCCTTTCTCCTTCCGGGTCGACTCGACGGGCCTCGAGTCGACTCGATTGTTCCCGAGTCGACTCGACTGTTCCCGAGTCGACTCGACTGTAGCTCGAGTCGACTCTGACAGTCCGCCAGACAAAACTATGCAGAATTGATTCTTCTTCAATTCGCTTCATCACCAATGGTCTCCACATACCCCAACAGTTCGAAAGCTGCAAAGGCAGAAAATTTGGAGGCCAAGATAGTAGATACAAGATGCACAAAGTGACAGATAACAGATACTACTGTTCTAATCATCGGTAGCTCAATGTCGAAACTAGTTTCTTAGATTATAAGTCAATAGGGCCAACAAATAATTCTTATTGGCCGGGCCGTATCATAGCCGTGCTAAGATTACATATATATATATATATATATAAAACACAAATTTCATAATTTACCGAGTGATATTTTCTAAATTTCATCTGACATGAATAACATAACACATAAAATATTTTAAAATGATAATTACTGTAATAATAATAACATGCTTGACCCGTAAAGTTACTTAAAGTTAATAAACTAATTATAACACACTTTGAAGTGTTAGGTTACTTACCTCTTCTCGCTTCAAAATCTTACTTTTTAGATAGGCAGGTCAGGTCACCTATTTTAATATCATTAAAATACAATTAATTTTATCATGTTAGAAGCTAAGCAAAGTCAAAAATTAAAATACTATTAGGGATACGGCCTCATGCCCCCAAATTAGATCGGTCAGGTGGCAGTGCCCGACCACCTAGATTGGTATGAACAAGATGAATTAAACTGATCAAGATAAGCTATGATTTAAATGGCTCAATAAAGATTAATGGTAACCAAATTCTAAAAATACTTAACAAGGCTGGGGTTAGCAGTGCAAATGGATCGGATCGGGTTGGGTCATGAGTGACCCGACCCAACTCGGTTTCTTGTTTGAGTCCTAATTTTTGGACATAGACCCAACCTAATAGAAGATTGGGTCGGGTCCATCGCTACAATTTTTAACCCAATAGGTCATTCGGATCGGGTCAGGTCTATATAACCCAAACCCAATCCAAAAATTCGGATCCGGTTCAAGTTCGAGTCGGATCCGATTCGGGTCATCTAGCAACCATCAATTGAATGAAAATTAAATGGAAAATGATTTTGATATTGATTTAATCAACTCAAATTTATGTTAATTTGGCATCCAATTAATGAAATTAATGGTCGGGTCCATAGCAATCTTTGATGCAAACAGACTTCGTTCAAGTCAAGTGTTCAAAATTTTCAATTAAATTAGCATGACAATCCGACAAAATAGTGTATATTGGGCTGATCTAACCGCTTATTTGCATCCCTAGACATTAGTAAAGTTTGGAGCCTTGTGCAATTAAACAAATGTTGATGTATGGCGGAGTCGAAAAAACGGTAGATGGGCAAGCCGGAGCCCGCGACGAAGCTATAATAATGGATGAGTCGGGCACGGTGGAGCGACGCCTAGCGGTGAAGCCTGGTGGTAGGAGAGACGGTGTTGGCACGACATAGTGAGATATGGTTCCTATGCCTGATAAAAAGTCATCACCTCTGTCACTTATTGTTGATCCTATGACCCGGCATCTATCCATCTCCTTATCATTAGGGGCTAGGTTGAGTCCAGCTGGGCACTCTTTAAAAAATGGAATCTAGATTAGATGGAACTGGGCTTGTTTATGGTTGGTTAGCCTAGAAAGTTTGGGCTAGATTACTTCTACTATAGGCCTTGCTTTTTGTTGGACTAATTGGGCTTGGATTGTGATTAGTCTACCTATGGTGATGTTGCTTGGACTTGTCAGATTTGGGTCGAGTTGGGGTGGGGTGTAGAATTGAAAACCCAAAATTATCCAAATTTCAAATGGGTCGGTCGGGTCGGGTCGGATCGGAATTCAGTAAACCTAGACCCAACCCTAGACCCGACCAAAAATTATAATGGATCTAATTTTAGGACCCGACCTAGCCCCACGGGTCCTCCAAAATGGGTTGGGTTGAGTCTAAGCAGGTCGGGTCGGGTCACAGGTCAAACCGACCCATTGTAGCCTTAGTTGGGGTAATGGGTTGGTCTGCCGCCTGAGTATCAAGGCGGTGCAGGGTCTCCATCCTGAGTCAACTTGGATCCGAGCAAAATGGAGCCATGGCTTTGACCTAAGATCTCAGTCTGGGTTCAATCAAGAGTCTGGGTTTAATAAAGAAGTAGAAGAAGATGACAGAACAGAGAGAAAGATGAGAGGAAAGAAGGTCGACGGCTAGTCGATGACAACGATGGTAGCCAGCAACAGCTGCGGTAGCTGCAAAAAAGAAAAAGCTGAGGAAACACCCTTGGTTTGGCATGAAAATAGAGATTGGGGCTCGGTTTGGGAATGAAAAATGGAAAAGGAGGAGTAAGGAAGCTCACTGGAGCATGGCATAGGTGGTGGATCTTGGTTGAGGATAGCTAGTTCTTGCAGTTTTGTGGCAGCGACATTTGGAACAGGGGAAAGAAAAGAAGAGGGCAGCCGAGGAAGCTAAAGAGAAAGAGGAGATTTCGGGCAGCAGTGGTCGATTGTGGCGGCATAGTGGCCGCCGAAGAATAGGGAGAAGTAGGGAGAAGGTTCGATGATGGATCAAGTGGAAGGGAAGGAGAGATTTATACAGGGTTTTGGATAGAGTTAGCATGGTAGTCGTTGCACCTGCCTGCGATCATGGCGGCGGTTGTGCGCGACCCAATGACTGGCTACCGTTCGAATGGCCCACAGAGTCATCACTGGCCACGACTCCATGGCCTTATCCTCTTAACGACTGGTGGATGTTCTGATCTATTTTTTTTATTTGCCTTTTCGAATTGAAATTGGTGAGTGTCGCTGACTTCATTTTGGGATGGTTCCATATGGGCCGGTTCTCACATTCCCTCTCTTTAAAAATTTTGTCCTTCAAATTTGACTCTAGGCCTTCCAAATTTAGAAATGCTCGGCCCAAAAATCATCGTACCCATGGTAGCTAGGAAATAACTTATTATGGGGTGTGTTTTCCTAATCCAAGCACCATTGCAGCACCTCAGCATGATAAACACCAAGGCAGCCCTCATGAGTCCTTTACTTGAACAAATATAAATACACATCTATCATGCACCTCCATACCTCTGCTCGGCACTCTATCAAACTGAACTTATGTGACATCATCGAGTGCCCACAAGCAGCTCGACCTCTCAGGTTAACTGCAACAATCATGCGCATCTCTGAGACTCTTTCCAGGAGTATTTTGCAACTCAATACCTCTATGCCATACACCTCTTTCTAAGGAACCGCTTAATTTGCATAGCTGAAGAACTCGAGGGGAAGTATAGACGTTACCGCCCATAAAACTAAATTCAATCCCCAATATTTCAGAAATTTACGTACTTTTCATGGCAATGAATTGTAGCAAAATGTGGCGCTAACCAATCCTTACCCAAAATTCTATCAAAATCATAAATGCCTATGATTATCAAATCAGCAATCAACTCTTTATCTACTATCTTAATTGAACAAGACTTACAAATCCGATTAGTGACATCTCACCCCCGATAGGGATGTTAATATACAGATCAAACTCTAATGGCACATAGGGTAGGTTATGCTTTTGCACCAACATAGATGACACAAAAGATTGTGTAGCACCAAAATCAAAAACATATGGGCATAAACAAATGTAATCAGTAATATACCTAATGCCGCAATGTTGGATGCATGAGCATCTTGCATAATCAGTGCATAAACATGCCCCTGAGTGTGCGGTTTGCTCCCCTTTTGTTGTTTGGGAGAAGATGCCTGAGCTGACTAAGTTGGAGCAATAGCTTGCACTTGCTGAGTCTTAGTAACATGGGGCCTCTAAACTAATTGGGACTCCTGAAGATTGGCCATATTTGAAACAAGCTCTAGATAATCATCTACAATTTTCGGTCTTATGGACATGCCACATATTACACATATAGAATTTTTCTGTTGAGTAGTCTTTTCATGAGATTCTTGCTCTTCCGAATGCCAAGACTTATCATGGGATTATGCAAACTCACCAAAATTTTATCCGCTACGAGAATCAAAATCTCTACTACAAGGTTATTAACAAGGAAGCAAATAATGTTGTCCCATTATCTAGTTCATATCCAACTCTCAATCTTTCCAACGAATCCCAGGGATCCTAAAACCTAGGCTCTAATACCATTAAATCTATCATGCTCCGAACCTGGAGTGCAATAGATGACATGTAGGATAGAGCATACAAGCATGCAAGACTATTGATCAATGCAATAGTAGTAATTCTTCATCGACGATGCCAAAGTTGAGAGGAAGATTTAGCCACCCGACAATGAGAAAAACTGGTATTACTAAAATAATACAGGCCATCCCGCTCAGTTCCCAGTCCAATCATCTTCATCGAGTGAAGGTCCTGAATGGAACAAAAATCATAAGAAAAAGTTACAAGACAATTAAAGGTTTTACATAGTGTACGAACTGAAATCAAATTAAAATGAAATGTTGGCATACAAAGAACATTTTTGAGGATAAGAGAGGATGAGAACATAACTGATCCAATGTGTGTGACGTCTGCATGAGAGCCGTTGGGCAATTGGACCGTACGATTGTATACGGGAATGGAATGAGTTAAGAGAGTGGGAGATTGGACCATATGGTCAGTAGCTCCACCATCAAGAATCCATAGATTATTATCAGAAGGGACAGATGATATACCTGAGAGAGAAGTTTCAGTGTCACCTACTTAGTTTGCCATGGATGTGTGAAGATTGACATTATTCAAAATGGCTAGGAGTTGTTGGCATTGATCAGGGGTGAAAGGTAGAACACTGGTAGAGGAAGCATTGTTGAGGGAGGAAACCTAGTGGGCACTAGGCTTGGAACCGGAACCAGAACCAGGACCAGATTTCGTGTTGCGAGAGCTTGGAAGAAATCTATGGAGTTGGTAGCAGCGATCAACAATATGACCGTCTCGCCCACAATGCGTACACTTTAGACCTTTCTTCCGAGTATCAGGTTTGGTGTCTTTCTGTGGTGGATATCCACTCTTAGCGGCTAAGGCAACACCCTAAATATTAGATGGAGATGGAATCCTTCTTTGGCGTTCTTCCTGAAGAACCATGGCATAACAGCGGTTGAGAGAAGGAAGAGGTTCCATTAGGAGAATTTGACCTCGAACAACACCATAAGTATCATTCAGCCCCATGAGGAACTTCATGGTACGTTGTTGTGTTTGGTATTAAAGAACCTCCTTGATTGCTCCACAAAAACAACTCGAAATTGATTGGAGTGCAGATAACTTCAATCTAGTTAAATAGGTTGTAAGGACCCGTGCGGGCGTGTGTTTAGTCCCACATCGGTTATTGATGTGGGAATTTATTTCACACATTTTCTTAGTCTTAATTATTTTGTTTTAGAGTGTTTTGTATGTTCTTAGCTCATTTGTCTAGAATTTAGGTGTCTTTTATATTTATTTAATTCTTGAAAATTCTTGGTATTTTGCAGGTATTTAATTATTGAATTGGTTGAAATTGGGCTGGTCTAGTCAACCCAGAACACTGTTCGGTTTTTGGGTTCTAACCAGAGCTACAGACCTCCGTTTCAGATGTTGTTTAGTTTGCTGGAAAGATAAGATGGAGACCTAAAACTTTTATGAAGATCACAAAACCAAGTTCTGCCGTTTTAAAGTCCAAAACTTAGCCGAAACGGAGAAGTCCGAATCTATCCAGAATTTTACTGCGGCCCAGACCCTGTTTCGGTTTTCAGCTTGTATCTGGAGTTATATAAGTCAGAATAATGCAAACCCAGATGCGTTGGAAAGCTGAGAAGTATATCTAAAACTTTCGTGAAGGGTCCAACTCCAAAGTATATCGTTTTGGTGCTCTAAATCCAGCTGGGAGTCGAGTCTAAAAATCAGCCTAGAATTTCAAGATTTCAGCTAGCAGATAGGGAGGAAATCTGTTTTAAAATTCAAAAAAAGGAAATTCCGAAAAAGAGGAGGAGAGCTAGCAGATACGAAGAGGAGGAGAAGCAGATAAAAAAAAAAAGAAGCAGAGAATCTGAAATTCCGAGAGGAAGAAAAAGCTGGAATTCTGGGAGAAAGAACGGAACGGAGGATTTTTGCAAATACAGAGTTCTTTTCCTTTCTCTTATATATATATTTTTTTTATTTTTTTATTTGCTGAATTGTTATTAAGAATGTTGAATGCGAATTTATGTTTGAGAAATAATTGGATTGATTTATTAGTTATGATTTGCTAGTTTTCTTATCCTAGGGTTAGGACGTAGTCATTGAATTTTTGATATGAATTGAGTATGGTTGTATTGAATATCTTTTGTTAATTGCAATTTGATGATTTCGGTTTTCATTTTTGCAATTTACTGGCCATGAATTGCATGCTTAAGATGTTGAATGAAGTAACGAAAGTTGAAGTTCGATATTAGTTGGTGAATTTATCAAACATTGGTGGTGTAGTTTAGAAATAAATGCACACCCTTGTGACCTACAATCAAGAATTTCACAGATCATAATGAATTTATATTAATTTCTATGATCACGAAAGTAGACATAGGATTAATATAGGTATAGGTGTTATACCTTGAAAGAGGATATCACATAAAAAAAAGGGATTCGGTCATTGTAATTAGCAGAATATTAACAATCAGATTTAAATTCATTGAAGGAATTCAATTGATGAAATCCAAGCCCTAGGAACCTTTCACATTTGATTTTTCAGGTCAAGAAATTGCAGTCAGTCACATCAATTTGGGGTTGTCTAAATAATATAGGAAATTTATAAATTGGTACTTGAATCGCCTCCTTGTGGAAACGATACTCTTTTTGCCCTATTCTACTTATCATGACCCATGCACTTGTGGTAGAGTCTAGGGACTATCAAGTTTTTGGCGCCGTTGCCGGAGAGGATTGTTTTTAATATCAATACAAATAATTTTCTGCATTAATTTAGACTGTTTTGTTCTTTTTGTTAATTTACGTTTTCTATATTTAGTGTATGCCACGAAACTGTGAGCTAATTGAGCCTTTTGATCCAGAAATTGAGAGAACCCTACGAGCATTAAGGAAACAACAAAGATTAGAGCTAAAGCAAAAACAAGCAGTAGCCATGGCAGATAATCAAGATAACCAGAATAAAAGGTTGTTGAGTGACTATGCAGTGCCGAATGTCAATGGTGCTCAACCCAGTATTGTGAGACCTACAGTCAATGCTAATAATTTTGAGATTAAGCCTGGTCTCATCCAGATGGTGCAGCAGGAGCAGTTTGGTGGAGGACCTTCTGAGGATCCACATGCACACTTTGCCAATTTCTTGGAGATTTGTGATACAATCAAGATGAATGGAGTTAGTGATGATGCTATTCGACTCCGACTTTTTCCATTTTCTCTAAAGGATAAAGCCAAGGCCTGGTTGAATTCCAAAGCGCCTAACTCTTTCACCACCTGGAATGCCTTGTCACAAGCTTTTCTGAGTAAGTATTTTCCCCCAGGTAAGATTGCCAAACTTAGAAATGATATTACCAGTTTTGCTCAGTTTGATGGTGAATCTTTGTATGAAGCCTGGGAGAGGTTTAAGGATTTGCAGAGGAAGTGTCCACATCATGGTCTTCCTGATTGGCTGATTGTACAGACTTTCTATAATGGATTAACACATTCAGTCAGAATTACTATAGATGCAGCTGCAGGAGGTACTTTAATGAGTAAGTCAACAGAAGAGGCATATGAGTTGTTAGAAGAAATGGCCTCTAACAATTATCAGTGGTCTAATGAAAGAGGTATGCCTAAGAAAGTTTCAGGTATGTATGATGTAGATGGCATAAACATGTTGAATGCCAAGGTTGATTCTCTAGTAAAAATGTTCGGTAAGCTGGGTAATGTGAATTCCATTTCTAGTCCTGTATTGAGTTGTGATTGCTGTGGAGGAGCTCACATGAGTTCTGATTGTATGCAGGTTCAATTTGTGTCTAATTATAACAGGCAGCAGCAGCAGAACAACCCTTATTCCAACACATACAACCCAGGATGGAGGAATCATCCCAACTTTTCATGGAAAGATCAAGGTAACCAAGGTTGCAGTTCTAGACCTCTCCATCCTCCTGGTTTCCAACCAAAACCATCCCAACCAGAAAGTAAACAGTCTTGGGAGATAGCTATTGAGAAGTTAGCCAATGCCAGTTCAGAGAGATTTGAGAGACTGGAAGCAAAGGTTGATCAGTTGGCGAGTTCCAATAGAAATGTGGAGATGCAATTGGGGCAGTTAGCCAATTCCATCAATTTTCGTGGACAGGGTAATTTGCCTAGTAAGACAGAGGTCAATCCGAAGGAACATTGCAAGGCAGTCACCTTGAGAAGTGGTAAGCAACTTGGTCAGGTAAGTGGTGAGACTATAGTTGGTGATAAAGTAGACTATGAAGAGGTGAACAAGAAGGTTAGTGAAGAAGTTGAGGACCTAGCCAAGACACCATCCCCACTACCACCAGTCGAACCTTATGTTCCTCCCATTCCTTTTCCTCAAAGGCTTAAGCAGAATAAAATTGATCAACAGTTTGAGAAATTTTTGAAAGTGTTTAGGCAGCTTCACATTAATATTCCTTTTGCAGACGCCTTAGCACAAATTCCTGCATATACAAAATTTTTAAAGGAGATCATGTCTAAGAAGAGGAAATTGGAAGATTTCGAGACCATTGCCTTGACGGAGGAATGCAGTGCCATTATCCAGAATAAGCTTCCACCAAAGCTAAGAGATCCAGGGAGTTTTTCTATTCCTTGTACTATAGGTGATGTTGATTTTTCTAGAGCTTTGTGATATTTAGGTGCTAGTGTTTCACTAATGCCTTTATCTGTATCTAGGAAGCTTGGATTGAAGGAGTTAAAGCCTACTACCATCTCTTTGCAGCTAGCTGATCGATCGGTCAAATATCCTTTGGGTATTCTTGAGAATGTGCTGATCAAGGTAAAGAAGTTTATCATTCCAGTTGATTTTATTGTTTTGGAAATGGAAGAAGACACCGAGATCCCTATCATTTTAGGCCGGCCCTTTCTAGCCACAGCTGGAGCTATCATAGATGTTAAGAATGGTAGGTTGACTTTGAAGGTTGGTGAAGAAGAGGTAGAGTTTAATTTATTTGAAGCTACTAAATATCCTTCTTTTACTGATCATGTTTTTCGAGTTGATGTTGTAGATGAGTCGACCAGAGAGGTTTTTAGGGCTGAAAATACTAAAGAACCTCTTGAGACTTGTTTAGTGAGTGCAGGGACAAGTAAAGATGATAATCTAGAGGTTGCTAAAGTGGCGTGTGCATTAGAGGCTACATGTCCTAAGACAAAGAAGAGAGGTATTTATTTTGAGGATATCGGCAAAGGTAAGCCACCCCCTCCCCCTTCTAATGTGAAAGCACCAGTTCTGGAGTTGAAGCCATTACCCTCACATCTCAGGTATGCATTTTTAGGTGAAAATAATACTTTACCTGTGATTGTGAGTGTTTCTTTGTCTGATGAGCAACTTGACAAATTGATACGTATTTTGAGATTGAGAAAAAAAGCCATAGGATGGACTATATCAGACCTTAGAGGAATTAGCCCTTCATTGTGTATGCATAGAATTTTAATGGAGGATAACCATAAACCTATTGTTGAAAATCAGAGACGGTTAAATCCGAACATGAAAGAAGTAGTTAGGGCTGAAGTTCTTAAATGGTTAGATGCAGGGATTATTTATCCTATATCTGATAGTTCATGGATTAGTCCAGTGCAGGTAGTACCTAAAAAGGGTGGGATGACTGTGGTGCATAATGAAAATAATGAATTAATTTCTACTAGGACAGTAACTGGGTGGAGAGTCTGCATAGATTATAGGAAACTTAATAGTGTTACCCGTAAGGATCATTTTTCTTTACCTTTTCTTGAACAGGTGCTTGAGAGACTTGCTGGGTATGCGTATTACTGTTTTTTAGATGGTTATTCAGGGTATAACCAGATTTCTATATCCCCCGAAGATCAAGAAAAGACCACCTTCACTTGTCCTTATGGTACTTTTGCATTCCGTAGGATGCCTTTTGGTTTGTGTAATGCACCTGCTACATTCCAACGTTGCATGATGGCTATTTTCTCTGATTTTGTTGAAAAGATCATGGAGGTTTTCATGGATGATTTTTCTATTTTTGGATCTTCTTTTGATAGTTGTTTAGATAACTTATCTCGAGTTTTGCAGCGCTGTGAGGAGACCAATTTGGTCTTAAATTGGGAGAAATGTCATTTTATGGTGCAGGAAGGTATTGTTTTAGGCCACAAAATTTCAGCAAGAGGCCTTGAGGTGGACCGAGCAAAAATAGAAATTATTGAAAAATTGCCACCACCTACAAATGTTAAGGGAGTTAGAAGTTTTCTTGGTCACTCAGGATTTTACCGGCGTTTTATTAAGGATTTCTCTAAAATTTCTAAACCTCTTTGTAATCTGTTGAATAAGGATGTTGTGTTTGATTTTGATAAGGATTCTTTGAATGCTTTTAACAGGTTGAAGCAAGAGTTGGTGTCAGCACCAATTATGGCAGCCCCAGATTGGAGTTTGCCTTTTGAGCTAATGTGTGATGAGTTGAGCCTGACTATGGTTATTGTCCTTTGTTTTTATGGTTTTTCTTTTGCTTGAGGACAAGCAAACATTCAAGTTTGGGGGTATTTGACATGGAAATTTATTTCACACATTTTCTTAGTCTTAATTATTTTATTTTAGAGTGTTTTGTATGTTCTTAGCTCATTTGTCTAGAATTTAGGTGTCTTTTATATTTATTTAATTCTTGAAAATTCTTGGTATTTTGCAGGTGTTTAATTATTGAATTGGTTGAAATTGGGCTGGTCTAGTCAACCCAGAACACTGTTCAGTTTTTGGGTTCTAACTGGAGCTACAGACCTCCGTTTCAGATGTTGTTTAGCTTGCTGGAAAGATAAGATGGAGACCTAAAACTTTTATGAAGATCACAAAACCAAGTTCTGCCGTTTTAAAGTCCAAAACTTAGCCGAAACGGAGAAGTCCGAATCTGTCCAGAATTTTACTGCGGCCCAGACCCTATTTCGGTTTTCAGCTTGTATCTGGAGTTATATAAGTCAGAATAATGCAAACCCAGATGCGTTGGAAAGCTGAGAACTATATCTAAAACTTTTGTGAAGGGTCCAACTCCAAAGTATATCGTTTTGGTGCTCTAAATCCAGCTGGGAGTCGAGTCTAAAAATCAGCCTAGAATTTCGAGATTTCAGCTAGCAGATAGGGAGGAAATCTGTTTTAAAATTCAAAAAAAGGAAATTCCGAAAAAGAGGAGGAGAGCTAGCAGATACGAAGAGGAGGAGAAGCAGATAAAAAAAAGAAGAAGCAGAGAATCTGAAATTCCGAGAGGAGGAAAAGCTAGAAATTCCGAGAGGAAGAAAAAGCTGGAATTCTGGAAGAAAGAACGGAACGGAGGATTTTTGCAAATACAGAGTTCTTTTCCTTTCTCTTATATATATATTTTTTTTATTTTTTTATTTGCTGAATTGTTATTAAGAATGTTGAATGCGAATTTATGTTTGAGAAATAATTGGATTGATTTATTAGTTATGATTTGCTAGTTTTCTTATCCTAGGGTTAGGACGTAGTCATTGAATTTTTGATATGAATTGAGTATGGTTGTATTGAATATCTTTTGTTAATTGCAATTTGATGATTTCGGTTTTCATTCTTGCAATTTACTGGCCATGAATTGCATGCTTAAGATGTTGAATGAAGTAACGAAAGTTGAAGTTCGATATTAGTTGGTGAATTTATCAAACATTGGTGGTGTAGTTTAGAAATAAATGCACACCCTTGTGACCTACAATCAAGAATTTCACAGATCATAATGAATTTATATTAATTTCTATGATCACGAAAGTAGACATAGGATTAATATAGGTATAGGTGTTATACCTTGAAAGAGGATATCACATAAAAAAAAGGGATTCGGTCATTGTAATTAGCAGAATATTAACAATCAGATTTAAATTCATTGAAGGAATTCAATTGATGAAATCCAAGCCCTAGGAACCTTTCACATTTGATTTTTCAGGTCAAGAAATTGCAGTCAGTCACATCAATTTGGGGTTGTCTAAATAATATAGGAAATTTATAAATTGGTACTTGAATCGCCTCCTTGTGGAAACGATACTCTTTTTGCCCTATTCTACTTGTCATGACCCATGCACTTGTGGTAGAGTCTAGGGACTATCAGTTATTCGCTGGGTAGATCTTGGGTACTTATACAGGATTAAGGAACCCAAATAATACCTTCCGGCTAGCCATTTTGGGTGAGATCCTGGGTTGTTACAAATGATATCAGAGCAGACCCGATCCATAACCTATGTGGACTAGGGGACACTGCAGCACGGATCCATTGGGGCTGACCACGGGCCAATTGTGGTGTTTGTGATTAAATTTGAACCCTTAGCCTGACGAGGACGTCAGGGCTTGAACATGGGGAGTATGTGAGGACCTGTGTAGACGTGTGTTTAGTCCCACATCGGTTATTCGCTGGGTAGATCTTGGATACTTATACAGGATTAAGGAACCCAAATAATACCTTCTGGCTAGCCATTTTGGGTGTGGTCCTGGGTTGTTGCATAGGTAGTGACAGATATAGTGCCTTGAACAAGATTATGAATGTCTTGTTCGAGTTGAAACATTCAAGGGCCATTAACTTGAGAAAAACGATCTTTTAGATCTACCCAAATCTCACGAGCATTATCACAATAAAGAATACTTGATGAAATCTCTCTTGAAACAGAATTAAGCAACCAAGACTTTACCAGATCGTTGCATCGAACCCACTGCTTGAATTTGGCCGATGATGAAATTGTCGGTTTGGAAAAAGTGCCATCAATGAACCCAAGTTTGTTCTTGGCACTGAGAGCTGTAGTCATGGCGCGACTCCATGAGTTATAATTTTCTTCTATGAGAGGTTGGGCTACTAATAACACTCCAGGTTGGTCAGAATGATGGAGGTAAAGATGGTGGTTTGGATCTTCAAAACTCTGCTTCTCACCACCCGTAAGTATTCTTTTTTTTGGCTTGAGAAAAGGATGCTAAAAAAAAAATCTGGTGCGGCAGGCGGCGAATGAAGAGCACGGATCAGGTGCAACGCAAGCGCAGTGGAGATACGCAAGCCTAGGTCTGATTCTCAAGTTGTAAGTGGATCAGAAAAAAAAAAAAAAGCCTCTAGGTGTTTGACAAAATGTCTCAACTGTAGACAAATACAAGAAGCACAACTACAAAAGCACAATTACTAAAACAAATTTCTGGTGAACCACACGGCCTAACCGAAAAAAAAACTTGTTTCTGCGAAATCTAAACCAGACGATGAGCCCTTTTTTTCTAGAGCTTGAACCAAAAATCAGCGGAAAGAAAAGAAAACTCGGCTATCCAGAATTGTTTCTATGCTCTGATACCATGAAAAATCAGAGTTAGATAACGAACGGAAGAATAAAGAGAAAGAAAAGGAGAGACTATCTTGAGAATTTTCTTGTGTCTTGTTGTCCTGCATATGGCCCTATTTGTACACAAAAATTGAGAAACAAATCATAAGATTACAGGAAGTAAATAAAGCAGGAATCATTGTGATTGAATCATTAATGAAATTGCTAGCCATTGTCCTTTAACCTTGTGATCCTGCCCGAATCTTCGGGTCCATTACTGCCGTAATGGGAGGATTCTGATTCTTCGGGTCCTTCCTTAACAAACTCTGTGATCTTGCCATAATCTTCGAGTCCATTACTGCCGTGATGGGAGGATCATGATTCTTTGGCTCCTTCCTTAACACCAGGTATGTTCTTTCCACTTCTATTCTCTAAAAACTCTCTCACTCTCCTACTATTTCTCTAGAATTCGACTAACTTGCATCTCGGAGGATTCTCTATCGAAAAACTTCTGGCAAGAGAATTTCGTTTCAGGTTGGATTGGCGTTCTGGAGGACAATTAGCGACATCTTCACCATTCGCCAATTTGAAGTGCTTTTCCTTGAATCTCATCCGACCTAAATCTTATCTCAGCCATTCAACCAATCTTAGCTGACCTCGAATTCTAGCAGCAATGGGATACGCCATCTCTTTAGTCTCACATGCCAACTTGGCATGAAACGGAAATGGAAATTGATGTGATTAATGTTGGGATATTTGAAACATGGCATGCCAACCTTGGCACCACATCAAGAGATGTTTTGATGGGATGATTAAGCAGCCCAGGGTCATTTTTCCAACCAAATAATGATATGTCAGTGACTTATCACAATATCTACAATTTGGAGCAGTTGACTTTCATTCATGTTGACATCGTTATTAAAAAGCCATGAAACAGCCAATTATGCTATAAGGCTATCTCATCATTTCATTTTGAGTATTGTTATGTCCTCTTTGCGCAGACATGGAGAAGTATACTCTATCATTTGATAAGAAGGAAGTCGCCCAACTGCAGACATAAATACCGTATATAATAGGATGGTTGAATGCCGGATTGCCAAACTAGTTATGGTGAACCTGAAGAACTTTTCACTTAAATAGGTTGGGTACCTCAAAGCATTTTTCTTTCCTCACCATGGAAAAAAATAAACTTAAAAACCCGCGAGTAAAGAACTAATTGGTGATCATAATAACAAAGCCAATGCAGGGTTTGGCAGTGGTTCCCATTCAACCACTACCCCATCCTCCCTTCTTATTTTAAGCTATGTTCACCATCTCTGGTGGCTTGAACTATTTCTTTAAAGATAGTGGTTGAAGACCGTACTGTTCTTAAGAGAGACTTAGTCACGGTGATAGAGTAGATCCAGAGTCTGAGCCTTGCTGCTGGCGGAATGTGGTTGATTCATGACATTCATAGTTTTTTGGATGAGTGCGTCTTTCATCGAACTACTCATGTAAACATGAAGGTTAACTATGTCTCGTCTTTTTTGCAATTTTTTTTGTTTCTAACTTTATGAGCTGTATCCATATTTGTTGTGTGTATATCGCTAATATATTTAAAAAAAAAAAAAAAAAAACTTTTGGTTCAGTCGGACTAACCCAATAATACTAAAATATCTAGATAAGGAATACTTGTCAGCATCGCTACTTATCCAAATAGCCTGCGTCTGGGACTTTTCTCCGTTTGAAGAATTAATTGATACTACCTTGACCAACACGTTAAGTGACCGATGTCTATTTAGTTTTCTTCAATGCGGGACTTTTCCCGTTTGAAGAATTAATCGGTTCTTTCTTGACCAATTTATCGAGTCACCAACGTCTATTTAATATTCTTCAATATCTTTACAATCAGACCAGACTGGTCCGGTGCCATTTGAATTTTTTTTTTTAAAAAAAAATCTTGAAGTCGAAAGAATATTATACCGTGCGGCACATGCACCATATGGTGGTACACGAACTAATCACATATCTCAGTTTTTATAGACCTCATGTTTTAATTTGTTCCTGTGGTACACCATGCCTAGAATTTATTTTGGGTTGCAGCCTCGTGCATCTTATCTCCATTTGTTCCTATAGTGCATCGTTGACATGGTACGCATGGTGCAAAATATTATTTTTTTAAGTTAAAGCACTAACCTTTTTTTTTTTCTCAAAAAACCTTGAAGCTGAAAGAAAATTATACTGTGTAGCATATGCACCTGGTACACCACATTAATCACGTTTCTAAGTTTTTATAGCCCTATGTTTTAATTTGTTCCTGTGGTACGCCATGCCTAGGGCTGCAAATGAGTCGGAACGACCCATAGCCCAATCTGACCCGACCCGCATAAGACCTGGCCTGACTCATTTTTTTTAGATCAGATTTTTTTTATAGATATTATTGAAACCGACTTGTTGAATTTAGAGAATGTTGAATTTGAACATGTGTATATAGTTTATCTAGTAAAATGTCTATTTTCTTTTTCAAAAAAAAATAGGGCAATAATTGCTTAATATTATTTACTATTATATAGTGAAACTTTGAATATAAAGATATATAGACCCGGACCCGGATCCGAACTCGGATCCGACCCGAATGACCCGTCATGTCAAAATTTGTAGGCATGGACACAATCTGATCCGACCCTATTTTCAACCGAGTTGGGCCTGAATCCAAATTTAGGATCCGAACAAAAAACCATGTCAGATCGGGATCACTCAGAATCCGATCCGACTCGATCCATTTGCAGCCCTAACCATGCCTAGCACTTATATTAGATTGTCGTCTCATGCATGTTGTCTCGTTTATTCCTATGGTGTATCGTTGATATGGTGTGCAAGGTGCGGGATATAATTTTTCTAAATTAAAGCACTAATTGATTTTTTTTTTTCTTTTCCCTCGGGTTTCTTGTTCCCATGCTTCCCTAACTTCTGGGCCCTCTTCTCCAACCTTTCTTCCCTCATCCTCTCTCCTGCTTCCCCTATTTCTCTCTCTGCACCTTCTCGAGCTTTCCTCCGTGCACTAAGGTACACGCCGGCACGCGAAGCGGCTAGCAGTGGAGAGCCTGAAGAAAAGCTAGGTTCACCACCATTGGTGACTTGAACCATTTCCGGCAAGAAAAGCTATTGGCTCGTCCAATTAGTGCAATAATGCTCAAACATCTTGGTAATTGATACTTGTCAGCATCAGTACTTCTCCGCATGGTCAACATCTTTCGAGATGGTAGGACTTTTCTTTATTTAAAAATTTATTTAGATTATTATACTGAAAATCCTATTAACCTCATGAATTGGATCAATACAACTTACAAAGACCGGACTAGCCCTATGAGTATTCAGAAATAGGTTTGGAATGGGCTGACCCAAATCTTATAGATGAGATTTTTTTTTTCTTTCTATAAAATTCGACAGGCCCACTCCAAAGCTATTTCTTAGTATTTATGAATATAGGCCTAGACCACTTTGTAATCCATGTTGCTAGTTGCACTGGTATGAATCCAATAGAATTTTTAGCCTAATTCTCTAAACATGCTCTACAAAATTAATTGATACTAATTTGACTAATTCATCAAGTCACCAACGTCTATTTAGTTTTCTTCAATATTTTTACAACTGGATCGGACTGGCTGGTCTGGTCGGTTGAATTGGGATCCAGAATCGGATGGACCGGTCATACCAGAATCGGTTCAATATTTTTTTCTTTTTTTAAAAAAAAATTTAAGCCAAAGAGGAATTATATCATATACCATATGCAACGCATGGCAGTACACCATACCAACCATGCGTCTCAGTTTCTATGGGTCTTATGCATCCTACGCTTATCGCTGATTGCTGCCTCGCTCGGTTTGTTTTTGCTTTTGTGGTGCACTGATCGAAATGAAATTCGACTCGTTTTGCTATCGAGTTTCTTGTTCCCTTGCTTCTCCAACCTTTCTTTCCTCATCTTGTCTCATGATTCTCCCTGCTTTCTTCTCCATGCCCTCTCGAACTTTCTTCTGTGAGCCGATGCACAAGCTGAATGTGATCAACTAATCAACCATGCACAGACGAGTTGCTCGGCATGTGAATCGGCCGGCAGTGGAGAACTTGAACCCTAAGAGGCTCTTCAGGGGTTTTCTCCCCTTCCTCCCATGGAGGAAGATCCGCCTCTGCCGCTAGCCTGCAACCTCGCCTTTCCAGCTTCTCAACCTTAATTTTTTATAATTTTTTTCTTAAAAAATAAAAATATAATTATGATATTATAATAATATTTTATTGATGTCACGGTAGGACGATCGGTCAACCTGAGAACTGGAGAGCTTACCGATCATCTGTCCCTTCTATTTTTAAAAACATTGGTTTTCTTATAAGCTTCTACACCATCCAAAAATATTGGCCGGCTTCGAAGGTCACCGCGGGCGTCCTCTAAGACTTTTCTCATCCTCGCGCATGTGCGAGTGGATTACTTCTACTCCACGGTTCGTTAGTCAATATGGGCCGATTGGTTCGAATCTCGCCGCCAAGAGAGAAGAAAGACGAGGTGCTTTCCAGAAGCCAGGACGCGGAGCCCGCCACGCTCAGTCAACAGACGAAACTCCGACCGTACGGCGGCACAAAAGCGTGTGAATCTTTATGTCACATCCTTTCATCAATGGTAGTGCTTTCGTTTATCGAGGGAACTCCTAATAACCAGAAGAGGTAGATGTGTATTAGACTAAGATCCAGCCGACAACAAGATGCAATATAATGCACTCAGTTTTGATAATACATTGCAAGGATAGTGTGCTTTTTTGTAGCCACAAGTTTTTTTTGGATAATTAAGCTGGCCAGCAAACTGGTCTAGTATAATTTGGATCCAATCATCATTCTCTGAGTCATGAATTTAGGTCTGGATCCACGAACAAGACCAGGCTAGGTTAGATCCATGAAAGATATTTTAGATCTAGCTGTAACGGGTTGGAACTAGGCCAAATCTAAGTTCAGAGCCAACATAAGATGAGAGGAGAAAAGTATATGATATTTATTTTTTATTTTTTTAAAATAAATATTAATATAAATAATCAATTGAGTATTAATTTGAAACAACGTTGGAGATAGTCTTAAATAGAAATACCCGGCGAATAAGAAAAGTTAGATCGAAAGGTCAGATGGTTATGATTGTAAAAAGAAAATTGATTTGATATACTATCACTAATATTATCTATAATAGTATAATCCAATTTGAGCTTTCCACTTAAAAACAAATAAGCTTAGTACCCAATTTAGAAATCCAAAAATGAGCGGAAGAAGAATTAGAGATATGAAGTTATGAAATTGTCGTCTAAGATTGAACCCATTTTAGACCCCCCTCTTCAATCCATGAAGAAGGTCGGATTGCATTAGATTATAAAAAGAAATGCATTAGATAGACCTATCTAATTCTCCAAATATGGATCATATTTTTGGTTCAAACCTAACTTTATAGATCCAAATGCTTGCTCATGATTGAACGTGAAAGATGGGGACCTAGTTGGATCAAAGGTTGACCAGATCCACTTGCAGGCCTTTGATTCTAGTCGAGAAATCTCAGCCACCATAATTATTATGGCAGATAATAAATATTCCCAAGCCCATCTGATTCCTGACCCACCATGCTCGTCATCCACTAAATCTGAACATTAAAAATTTATAGAACGGTAATTATATCTTTACCATGGCATGACAGAATTAGGGCCAACATTTTTGTCACTCCGAGTTATATAGAAAAAATGGTTCAAGTCTTCAAGCCTTTTTAAAAGAAGCCCTTTTTGGTATAAAGAAAACGCCTGGCGCATCTGGCTCCGAGTTTTTTTGTTTCGTCGATTCGAGCGAAAGAGAGGGAGAAGGGGTCGTCTTTGCCTCTCGGTCTCGCCCTCTCGCAATCCCATCTCGCGAACTCCCTTCCTCCCTTCTCTTTGATTGGCGTCGCTTTTGATCGGTGGCGAGCCGGCTGGAGATGGGACTGGTCGAAGCCCGGTCGTCCGTAAACTGGGAGAAGGAGTCCTATCCCGCCTACGAGGACTTCATCGCCCTGCCCTTCCTCGTGCTCTTCTTCCCCACCGTCCGGTTCTTTCTCGATAGATTCGTGTTCGAGGTGCGCGATTCGAGCTTTCCTTTGCTCGGTTTCATCTGTTTTCCCTGTTTTCTCTTTTCGGTAAAAGGGGAATAACACCCTTAAATGGCCTCAGCGAGACCGCAGATAAGAAAGTCCCATGCGATCAGTTTTGTTCCTGTCTTGCGTGGAGTTTTTTGCCTTAAAAATCCGATTTTTATGTCACTAGTCGGATGAGCTTTTGATTCAGGGAACTAGGTTCTTGCATTTTGGGCGGACGGATGGCTTTTTAGTCTTTGACTTTTTTGCTGTGTGATAAAAGTCTGGTCTTTGGAGCTGTTTCGGTCATACGAGTGTAGCCCTGATGTGTTTTCTTCAGGAATTAGTTGGAAGGAGTGGAGATGTATCTTTTGCGAGCGTTCTTGCCCTTCTGAGATGGCTTGGCTTGAGAAATCGTGCTGTTCGGGGGGGGGGGGGGGGGGGGAGCTATCTTGACAAGTGTTATATGAAGCGGCTTTATGTTTAGAAGGGTTGAAAACCTAACCTCTTGTATTGTACTTGCGGGGATTTCAAAGATAATGAGTGCTCAGTTTTTTTTATTCTTTCTACCTGTAGATTGGAGCGAATAAGATATCAAGATGCACTGAGAGAGAAGTGGCGGAATTCTTAAGTAGTTTTTTATTTCTTTCCAACTCATGAATATGATTGTTTCTCATTTCAAATCTTTCAGATGCTTGCTGCTTTGAGAGAAGCCTAGAACTTTCTGATAGAATCAAGATAATTGGATATTTAATGATGCTTGGATCTCATTCTCGCCTCCTTTTGGCAATATTTTCATTATTCTAGTCATTCTCTTCGATAATTGATTGGGAATGCTGGTGTTGTGCATATTATTTTGTTGTAGGAGTAAAGTATAGCAGTGGTCTTGTCTAGGCTTCAGAACATTTATGAAGAAAACAGCTTATTGATTATTTTTTCACTTAAAGAAAACACGAGGGAGATCTATCTGCATATCTGCTGTGGTGTACACTGGATTCTTTATTTTTTGTGGCAACTGATCCATTTTTGTTAGAATACATGAGTCATATGTGTCCATGTGGTTGAATTCATAAAGTACATGTAAGAATGGAATTCCAAAGTTGAGTACATGGATTCATTCTGCAGGAGTAGTGCTAAAAAGAAAGCCAAAAAATTGTGATTGCTGATAATAAGGTTCTGGAATGCTGGTTGAAAACGTGAAATGATTTGGCCCTATGCGTAATTGATTGGAGATCTTTTGAGAAGAGGAACAAGTATACAATTAGAGGATAATGTTTGATACGCCTAAGTTCATTTGGGGTGGAGGCGAAGCGGAAGGATATGATAAGGCTAAATTTAGAATTGTACCTCAACTATGGTATGGGGCTAGTGCCACCTGGCTTCTCGTCAATCACCTTACAGTCTTCTAAAATGTTAAACATGCCTTAGGCATGTATAACATGTGCTGCCTTCTCAATTTTCATCAGTTTTGCATGGAAATGCCGTTGTCTGATCTGTCATATGTTTCTCGAAGTATTCCATGCCATTTTCATCTATTGATTGGTTGGCATTTGCATGTTGATGTGCAATCATTAATTATTATTCCTTTGTTCCCTGTTACATAATAAAGAAGACTATATAAAAAAAATTGCCACTTCTGTTGTTGGTCACATAACTTTTATTTCAGATGCCCTTGGTTAAAGTCTCAAATTATCATCTTTATGGAGAAAATTACCCGACTTGCCAACTTCTATATTTTTGCATGATTTAGATTATTTTTCACTTAAAGAAACATGAGAGAGATCTATCTGCATATCTGCTGTGATATACACTGGAGTCTTAATTTGTGGTGGCAACTGATCTGTTTTTGTTAGAATACATGAGCAATATATGCCCATGTGTTTGAATTCGTGAAGTACATGTAGGAATGGAATTCCAAAGTCGAGACATGGATTCATTGAGCAGAAGTAATGCTAGAAACAACAAATTTAGAGAAGGCCTAAAAATAGCGATAGCTGACGATAAGGTTCTGGAATGCTGATTGAAATGGTTTGGCCTTATTTGTAATTGATTAGAGGCCCTATGAGACGAGGAACAATTATGCATATAGAACATAAAGTGTGATAGGCCTAAGATTATTTAGTGTCGAGGTGAAGTGGAAAGATATGACAAGGCTAAATTTAAAACTGTACCTCAACTATGATATGGGGTTGGTGCCACCTGGCTGCCCATCAATCACATATAGTCCTCTAAAATGCTAAACATGCCTTGGCATGTGTAACATGGGATGCTTTCTCAATTTTCCCCAGTTTTACCTGAAACACCTTTGCCTGATCGGTCACATGTTTCTCGATGTATTCCATATCTTTTTCACTGGATGATATATGCATATTGATTGCAATCATTAATTATTCTTTTTTTATGCCTGTAACATAATAAAAAAAGCTATGTAAAAATTGCCACTTTTGTTGTTTGTCATATTTTATTTGGGATGTCTTTGGTTAAAGCCTAAAATTATTTTCTTCTCTGGAGGAAATTACCTGACGAGCCAACTTCTCCATCTTTACAACCCCCCCACCCCCTGCTCGCATGCCAAAAAAAAAAGAAAAAAAGAAAAAAAAAGAAAACTACGAGTCATAAGGTTACTTCTCTTGAAGTTAAAGTGTCTTTCAGAAGAAATGGCTTAGGCATTATTGAGGTATATTTAAGTTTCCTTATCTTTGTTTATTTGAAGAATCATAGGAAGCCTAGTGGCATACTACTTGTAGAAAGATAAATAGCATGATTGCAGTCTTTTCTCTTTCTTGTGTTGTCTCCTTTTCAGTAAGGTCCTTAAGAAGGTTAGACTGGAAAAAAAGTTATATTGGAAAATATAGTTGTTTCCTGTGTGCTATTGGTGCATGCTGATTTCTTGTTTGAAAGGTTTTGGGCTATACCATGATTTGGATATAAATATTTTTTAGATTTTTCTTTTTATGGTGAAAGAAAATTGGTTTTTAGTGATTATATCTGTGGCCAGTTGGGCTGATAATGGGCTGAGCGATAATATCTTGAGCTTGGCTTTGGCATTTCAGCTGGTGCCCAAGCCTGTCCTGAGATGTAGTATTGTAGAGTCTGGGTTGGCCTAGATCCTCTAGTTTGAAGGCTCAAAGGTAGAGTTTTGGAATGAGGGTAAGGAGATAGATGGGTTACTTGTAGAGTGTGGTGTTAGAGAGGAAGCTATGCAAGTGGAGTGGTAGAGGTTGGGGTGTCTGAGGCATATTAAGGCTGTGGTTGGTTGGCGATTCTAGGTTCGGTCAGTGAGGTGGAGGTTTAGGGGATTAAGATGGGTTGAGGGAGCGGAGTTTAGGGTGGTGGTCTACTGGGAGACTCAGAAGAGGTGGTGTAATGACAAGGGGAGTGACAAGAAAGAAGAGGAAGGAGAGGAAATGAGAGGGAAGGGAAGGAGGCGGAGGAGAGAGCATGGTAGGAAGAGGTAGGGTAGGAGGAGAGGAGATGACTAGGATGGATCGGAGAAGACGAGGATTCAAAATAGGTTTTGCATAACAAAAGTTATTTACTTATTATATATCAATGATAATTTGAGCTTTGGGCTAGCCTTAAGCTGCTTTAGGATCAGTCTGATTCTAGACAGCATTTGATCTGAACTTAAATTTTGTGCACGACCTGGTCTAAGCACGAATATACTTGGCCCACATCCAGAGCCATTATCATCTTCTTACATCAATTGGATGTTGTTCAAAGGGAATGGTTAATAAAGTTTGTTACTCAAGGTAGTACTAAAGGGTCCACAGATAACAAAAGTGTTTACTGAACTTGTGCATCTTGTAAAGCCAGGCTAGTTATTTCATTTTTATCAAAGATAACGATTTGTATTATCTTTATTATAAGTGAAATGCTGAAAAAATAGTGAATAGTGATTAGTCTGTGAATAATTAAGATTTAAAAAGTTTCCACAAAATTTTTAGGCAAATAAACTTGGTAAACACTGGTACTATTTTTACATTGTAGCTATATAGCATTTGAAATTGTTATTTTATAGAAGTTTGTGAATATTCTGTTATTTGTTAGCTATTAATGACATACCAGTAAACCTGCACATGAAGTTTAAAAAGTTTTTAAAAAAGTGTCTTTTAGTGGCATGTAAAGTTTTTACATGCTCTTTGACAAATTATATATTTGAGCATTGAGATGCATGACATGCATTTTTGGTTAAAATGGTTGAATTGGGTACCTCATAACATTGCACCTCATAGCATTGTAGCTTGTCATGTCTATGCTGGTGGGCCACACATGGTATGCATGGGAGATACATTGCCTAAATTGTTAAGGAACACTTTATATGCCAAGTTTTGTTTTGTTTTGTTTTGTTTTTTTTATTTTTTCCCCAGATTCTAGGTGACTTTCAAACTTTGGTTTCTGTAAGGTGACAAAGAGATATGATTTGAGCTTTCAAACAAGAATTTTGACCCTTCCAACACTGAATATGTGAAAGGACAGAAACAATGTATGTCATGGAAGACAGATCTTTCATTATAGTTAAAAATTTTCATTAGGAGCAAGACGTATAGTTGAAATAATATAAATAAAATAAAACATGACAGCTCTCATTCTCATCCTAGTCATCACCTAGGTTGTCCTGCATTTTGCAGAGATTGTCTGCTTATGACTTGCTAGTATATGCTTAATCTATCAGATGGTGTAAATCATATTCTGAAATTTTATAATGTTTGCAACCTCTATGAACTAACTGACCTCCAATAAATAGAAGTGTGGTCTTCTGGACTGACATCATTGTGTTGTTAATCATCAGTTTGAGAGGGAAGAAGTTGCATTAAAATGCTAATATCACGCCTTCCACTTTTCTTCGATACGCCTCCTTGCTTGTTTTCATCACCATTTATAGGAAAGGGATTATAGACATGCAAATTCTAATACGCTAAATGGTGATTCATTGTGCTGTACTTGATATGATCTGATTTTCCTTTTAACCAGCCTAAGCTACGACGCCATTGAACTTAGGAGGCAGATTAAGGCATTTTTATCCTCTTTAGTTCTTGCTAATGAAGCTTGAGGCATGTAGTTCTGTCAGTGTAGTTTTGTTCGTAAGACTTTTATCTACTGTTTTCATCCCTCTCCCTACCTTTTGTTTCTAAGTTACTTTCCAGTTCATACTGATGAACAGAGGATAATCTTCTTGAATATTAGATGGAAGTGGGTAAGTGAATCGTAAAGGGCTATGCCATTCCAAAAGATAAAAAAATAAAACTATAAAATCTACTTGCTATAACAAATTGAAGATTCAGCCATATGCAGAATAATACAACTCCACCACTACCTGTGAACCATTTGTATTTGGTAATTATTAAACCAAACAGTCATTTTTGAACTGGTATGTACAAATGTTGACTAATCGAATCAATGCTGAAGCTAAGTGAACTTTGATGGTGGATTTGCTAAGTGAAAGCATTTTTATGATTTATTGGATCATTGTTGCAGCTTTTAAATATCTTTCTTTCAAGTCCTGTTTGCTTATTTTTAGCTTCTCTTTGGTTGATGTAGAGGTTGGCAAAGCGACTTATAGGAAAGGGACTTGAAGCTAATGCAAGGCGAAAAAAGATCAACAAATTTAAGGAGTCAGCTTGGAAGTGTGTTTATTTTCTTTCAGGAGAGCTTCTATCTTTGTCTGTTACATATAACGAGCCATGGTTCAAAAGTACCAGATACTATTGGGTAGGACCAGGAGAGCAGGTTTGGCCAGATCAACAAATAAAGTACGATTTATGTAGATCCTCTTCTTTTCTGTTAATTTTATTGCAAAAACATTTGATTTGGATGGAAATCTAATGATTTTGCTTCTTGTTTCTCAGACTTAAACTTAAGGCTGTATACATGTATGCTGCTGGATTTTACACGTATTCTATATTTGCCCTGCTGTTTTGGGAAACAAAGCGGTCAGACTACGGAGTGTCAATGTCTCATCATGTTGCAACTGTTGTTCTTATAGTGTTGTCTTATATATTCAGGTTAGTTTCTGTATGGATATTGGTTGCCACGATAATTCTCTATTATCATTCTTGCTTTCAAATCCTTTCTATGAAACCATGGTTTTCTGATATCAAAATCATGCTTTTGAAGATATTTGCTATCCTTTGTTGTTGTTTAGTGGCCCTTTCTGTACTATTCTATTTTCAATATTCGTTATTGACATATGAGGTTCAAGTATGTAAGTGTACTGCATTATCTTACTAGGGCTTAAAGCCATTTGTGTATGTTTGCATATGTGTCATATGCACAGTTATATAGGACTCATTTGTGATCATAAGGCAGCCTGAAGGTTGTGTATACATCTTCCGTGTGTGTGTGTGTGTATATATATATATATATATATATATATATATATATATATATATGATAAATGCAGATAGAGAATGTATGATGACACAGTGGAGATTGGAGAATATACCCCACATGTATTTGCCATAATATTTTATATTTATTCTAGTACAACATCCTTATATATATATATATATATATTTATATAAGTGGGGTAAGGTGGAGAGGGATAATGGTGGATTGATACAGAAACTGTTGTGATAAGGATGATGTGACAGACTAGATAGAAAGTTGCCAATGTACTAATAAGCAAAAAGAATATAGATTAAACATGAGGATTGTGAATTGAAGAAATGGCATTAATGAGCATGTAGAAGCGCAAGCTTATTTTACATAGAGCTGTCTCATTGACAATTTTATTGTTTTTCCCTTTGTACTTTTTTTATCTTGAATGCTTCTTTTCGTGGCCTCTTCTGTTCTTTTCCTCTCTCCTTTGTCTGATTTTTTTTTTACTTTCCCTACTTAGCTGAACCAATAGAGTGCTGTTATCTGCCCCTTCTCGGGTGAACCAAAGGAAGCTAACCATCCACCCTTTTATCTTGATTCCAGCATCTCCTTAAGATATAATACACACACAGCCATGTCCCTGTGATTTGTGGCTTTATTGGTTGCAGTTGAATTCTCTAGGACACCTTAGACACTTGACAAAGTATCCTGTGTCTAGGTAAACTGGTTTACACACACCGTCAAATTCAAGATGGGGCTTGCAATATTTAAGTTATCTATTGAATATATGGAGGCCTCTTGCTCGTATATGAAGTTGCCCAAAATCAAAACAGTGTATATGTGATAAAAAAACTATCTTTTGGGATAACTTGTTGCATAGGCAAGAGGTCTTATAAACATATAATTTGTTGTTTGTATACATTTTACACCTTACAATAAACCCAATGGTTTAGATTTTCATTTTGCAACCTTCACCTTTGGATTTGGTGGTGTGTGCAAACCCCCCTCTTTCTACCTTGTGTATAATATATCTACCTTATATGCAGACGCATGTATCTATTTATGTATTTATCTATGTATTTGTGTGATTTCTCAAAAAAATCTATGTATATGTTTTTGTGTATGTATAAGGTAGAGTTACTAGCCACAACCATAGGGTGGAAAGAATGGATTTGGCACCTATTGCCAAATTCATTGATGGGGGTTATTGTTTCCCCCCAACTAGAATGCAGAATTTGTCATGGAGTCAAAAATTGCCAGAATGTAACACCTATCAGTGAATTTGGCAATTTGCTCCAAAAGAAATTGATGACTTCGAGACATGGATTTAGAAACTGCTAGAATGTGATAACATCATTGGTATCAATTACCATTTTGACACGAAGCCGACACTAGAATAGGTGCCTGGATGTCGAAACCATCCGTATCAGTATGCACATGTCCTACTAGTCCATATCAGTTTGCATTGGTGTATACCCACAATGTGGTACTGACTGTACTAGTTAATACCAATTGGTTTTTCATTCATTTTATTGCTATCAGTGCATACTACCAGCACTGGTATTGTACCCATACCTTACATCGTGGTGGAAAAATGGTACAGGGTTCGGTATGGGTATCGAAAACCTTGCTTGGAGACCTTTGACCGTATGGGGATGATTAGAAGAAGGTATGATAGAAGGCTAGAACAAGAAGTTAGCAAGCTTGCTAGCAAGCAAGTAAAGCAAGAGAGAGCACGAAAAGCACAAATGCAATAGCAAGAGCTCTCTATAGCTGATAGACAAGAACAAAGCCTAAGAATTTAGATTAACTAGGAATGGTAGGTACTAAATTTCCTAACCAACAGTTCCAGTGTATCTTTGAAGTAAGAGCTGCTTATGCCCAAAATTTTTGCAATGTGGTTGTTGGTGTCTGCGTGGACTGGCTCGTGATATTTATTGCTAATATAATATCAGACCATGTAATGATTAAATAATTTATTGTACCAACTAACACTGGTATTGCCTTCCATCCTCCAAGAGTTGGAGTGTTAATAGGCTTTGATCTAAGTATATATGTTTTTGTTAATAGCTTAGTGGCATTTGATTTAGTTTTTTCTTGTCTTTCTCAACAATAACTATCAATTCTTGTCCAAATTATTTGGAGTGTGCTTTATGGATCCTCATTGGCTAGGCATTCCTTTTTATGGCTTCATCTGATATTTTTGGATTTTGATCTGTATCATTGTGAGTTGAGGCATTAAAAGTCTTAGGGTGCCTTGTAGTGAGTTTGAAGGAAAAAGCCTTAGGATGTTTGCTGATACATCTGTTTGAGGCATGGCTTTCCAGAATTGAGGTGTTTGCGTACGGAGGGAAAAAAGAGGTCTAATTCTTGCACACTATGTGCAAAGTGCATGTCATTGACACCCATTAAAGGGTAGGGTAGTTAAGATCACTTTCATCGATCACTTCCAACCAGATTTTCCATTCACTTTTTTTACTTGACCTGGACAGACTCTAGTTCTGGTTACTGGGACTCTTGGAACATTCCGAGCTTTGCAGCTCCTTGTTGAGTATGGAGGATATTTCAACAAATGAATGATCATGCACTCTGTAAGAAATCTAAAAGGTTCTTTTGGCTTTCAATTGCTGCATTATTTATAGATTTTAGAGATGGGAGCAGCTAATCCCCACCCTCTACCCTATACCCACCCCACCCAGGTTAGAGCCCAGCCCCCAAGCATTTGATTGTAGAAGACATTTGATTTAGTTTTGTCATGTCTTTCTTGACAATAAACATCAATTCTTGTCCAAATTATTTGGAGTCAGCATTATGGATCCTCATTTGCTAGGAATTCGTTCTTATGGTTTCCTCTAATATCACAGTGAGTTGAGGCATTAGAAGTCTTAGGGTGACTTGAAGTGAGTCTAAGGAAAAGTCTTGGGGTGTTTTCTTACACATCTGATTGAGGCGTGTCTCTCTAGGATTCAGGTGTTTGCTTGAGGAGGGACAAGAGATGTTCGATTCTTCCACTCTATATGCATAATACATGTCATTGACAACCATTAACTGGCAGGGTAGTTAAGATCACTTTCTACCAGATTTTCACTTTCCTTTTTTCACTTGACCTGGAAATACTCTAGTTTTGGTTGATCGGAACTCTTGAACATTCCTGGCTTTGCAACTCCTTGTTGAGTATGAAGGACATTTCAACCAAGAAATGACCGTCCATTGTGCACGAAACCAAAAAGGTTTTTTTGGCCATCCACTTCTATGTTATCTATAATTTTTTTTTTTCTTTTGAAATTGGGAGGGGCCATTCCTTGTCCTCTACCCCATACCTACTCCACCTTACCCCACCTAGGCTGGAGCCTAGACCCCGGGCTGATTGAGCCATTGCTTGCAGAATCGTGGCCTGGTTGAAGCAAGGGCCAATGCTCCCTGGAATCAAACCTCCGCCTTTTTTCTAAAGTGGCGAGGGATTGTACCCGAACCAAGGTTCGGTGATCTGTGTTATTTATAAATTAGAAACAGATTTCGGTGGATTACATCCATGAATAAGAAAATAGTTCCCATTGGGATATTCACATGATGGGTAAATCCTCTTTGCATGAGCCTTATGGATTTTGTAAGTATGATACTGCATGGACAGAAACCATTATATTCCTGCACTTGGATGTTACGCTAGTGAATATAGGGTTCGATCTTCTGCTCTCCACTAATACTTACCATCAATCGAAAGTCACAAACAGGTGACAACTATTATATTTTACATATCCTTGAAGTCCTTGCATGGTGAGTATATTAACTAAATAAACAATCTTAGTTGATTGCAAATCAACCTGTTTTGCCCTGCTATAAGAGGTTCTTCAAGATATTGCAACTGATATCACTTAATAAATTGTTGTGAACTGTGTTATTGTTGACCTGAAACTTTTCCTAGTTTCAGTGCGATTGTTGGTGTGCCTCTTGGACCATAATTTCTATGCCTATTTTGTAATGACTACTCGAATTGTTACAAACATGCAAGCTTTGGGTAAAACTTGCATTTAGACATGCCAATGCTGGTACACATTTATTTTATGGCTGCACGATTACAGAGATTGTCAATTTGTTTCATATGGCATTGCAGTATAGCCCCATATATAACCATGAATTGCCAAATGAATAGCATTTTTAGAAAGATCACTAAATTTTTGTGTTGAAAAAAATGAAAAGAATAGGATTCAAGTTTGTAAAAAGACATATACTAAGTGTTAAGCAAGGTTTGCAATTGGAGCATTGTCTAAACCATAAAATATTACATCTGTTTTTTTTGTTACTTTTCTAAAATCCTTATTTCTGCTGATGGTTACAATAGTTATGTTTCTTTTGATATGAGACTGTTTCTTATCTTACCTTACAAACAGGTTTGCTCGTGTTGGATCGGTTGTGTTGGCCGTTCATGATGCAAGCGATGTGTTTTTAGAAATGGGGAAGATGGCGAAGTATGGTGCTTGTGAGTGGCTGGCCAATGTGTCATTTCTTCTTTTTGTTGCTTCATGGATTATACTTCGCCTCATATATTTCCCTTTCTGGATCCTCCGAAGTACAAGGTAAGCATGAGTTGCTCAATGTAGGTACCATAAACTGCATGATTTCAATCCCGGTTTTCAATCTTGGTATTGGACTTGTACCAGTACCCAGTTGGTACTCCCTGTATGGACACTTTATGGTACAACCTTGTTATTGACATTTGATATGGAGGCATACCGGTTTTAATAGCCTAGCAATATGGTATGATATGCTCCATAATGGGTGGTAAAGTCCAATATAGCAAGCCATGATTTCAGTGCTCTCATTGTCATAGTTAAGGAGGAAAGGACAAACCCATTTAGGGGAGTTTCAGTGCATCAATAGTTTATTACGGATAGAAACTAAAGATGATGGCTATTGGAATTGCATATTATAGTATATTTTCTTCCCATTCAAGACAATTCTGTCTGTTTCTTTGTTAATATACATTTAAGAATTATATTCACAAGAACTTCTAAAGCTGCAATTTTTCATGTCATGTATTCCGTTCTTTGAGCATTTTTTTGAAACTGTTTACTCCAAAAATTTGTTTGATTCGGTTACAAGTCTTATGAGTTTTGATTTTTCATATAATTTGCAAAACTATGGTAACAAATGACTTAAAAATTGAAAAAGCAATGGCAATTTTCTTATCTGAAAACCAAGGTTCGTCGTATTGGTTCGTATTGCCCCATACCGGACATACCGTACTGTATCAGTACTGAATAGAGATTTTGTATGAAGGGTGTAGCGAGCCTCAAAACACTAATCTGATCCCTGTACTGGGCATATGGACACTTTATTAGCATGGTATTAGTATGGGATCCAGTATTGAGATTGTGAACCTTGAACAATTAAGATCCATATGAGCACATGGTGAGATCATGTCATAGCTCTAATGTCAGCCATCAAGAGGGCAGTATGAGAATCATTTCCTCGTTGATTCACTGGATTTGTTGACAGTTTATTGACAGATGGTCCATAGCTAATTGATTGTTCATTAGAGGGTAACAGAACAACCATCTGGCAATTGGATAGTGTAGGAATCATACATGGACCTCTATCATCTCAAAGTGGAACAACCTTCTTCATGATATTAGGAAGATCTCTGGGTCGAGATGCTGGTATAAAGTGGAACCATATGATGAGGTCATGGTTGTAGATCTTGTGGTATAATTCTTATCATGTTGATTCAAGCCCATGATCTGTTGTCCAGAGCGCTGAAGGAACAAAATTAGAGCATCAGTCATGTAGACAGGCTAGATTAATCTTTGCAAGATAGTTTGCTTACTGTTTCAGATTTGAACTAGATTTTAGGAAAGTTCTATGAGTATCAGTTGGGTGTAGTAAGAATTAGATTTTGGGATATGACAATGATCAATGTAATGCTTCTATAAGCGTTAATAAACAGTTGGACATGTCCACTAATGGAAGGCCTGAATGCTAGTAGAAGGTGGTCATATCAATATGTAGCTTCTAAAATTGTGTTCAGACCATTGGCTATTAGATAGTATAATCAGCTGGTGGAGCTGACAGCAGTAGTAGAGGTCAGCAATAGTAAGGGGACTATCATAGATCCTGCAAAAAAAGGATGTCTCAGCTGTTGCCACTGCATGGTCTGGGGAGAGGTAGATGTACGCAGTTTTATCCTTGCGTGTAGAGGCTATTTTTGTGTTTGGAACTCGTGACATACATATCATAATGGAACAACCTTGCCATTGTGCCAAGGCCCGCCCTATCATAGATTCTGGAAGTGGTAACAAATTGTGCGAGGAGCAAATATAGGGTGGAAAGAGTTTTCACTGACATTTTATGTTTCTTTTTTTTTTTTTTGGTTGCTAAAAACGGATGTTTCATACAACACAGGTACGAATACACCCAGTAGAATCTGCAACCAAAAGATCCCGGAATGCACCGGGTAAATCATCTCCACCAACCCATAGGGTGCCTCCTGAGTGGCTCGCAACATATGCTGCCACCCAGTCGGCCGCCCCATTGGCCTCACGATATACATGCATAGCTCGAAAGCTAATCACCTCTCTCACTATCAACCATATGTCACGGAGCAAAGGATGAACTCCTCCACCGCTGCGAGTGCCCTGCTGGATCCAGCTGATCACTGTGGCCGAATCGCCCTCCAAGAAAATGGAACTCGCCTGAAGTACATGTCGTGCATACCGCAATTCCATCCAAGCCGCACGCAGCTCTGCCCCTGGGACCGAGGTATCAAAGATCTGACAACCCCCTGCTGCCACCGTGCTGGAGCTCGGGCCCCTGATAACAAATCCCGCCCCTCCTCTCCTGCCCCCATCCAGGACTGAGCCATCAAAATTGACCTTGAGGAAACTCGGGGGTGGGGGCTCCCAGGTGAAAAACACCGTATGAGAAGCTGCCGAAGCAGTATGGGAGTCCCAGATGTCCCGAGCTGTCAAAGGTCTATGCTCCGAGCCTACATGAAGAAACTCTGCTGCCTGAGCCCGAGCCCGAGCCCGAGCCCGCTCCATCACGAACCGTGGGGACGGACTGTGCTCGCCAAACACTCGGGCGTTCCTGGCCATCCATAGCTGGTATACGATGCAGGACACCCTAATAGCCTCCCGACGCATCTGAAGGGAGCTAGACCAACGCCGAACCTCCTCCAGAAAACACTCCCTCCGACTCCACACACCCTCCGGGATCCCAGACAGCCTCCATGTCCGCCTCGCCCAGACACACTGGAATAGTGCGTGATCCACTGTCTCGTCTACCTCACAATACAGGCACACAGAGGGGATGCTAACACCACGTCGGCTCAATGCCAAGCTCGTCGGCAAGCGGTCCCAGGCTACCTTTCAGAGAAATAGTGCAACCCTCTGGTGTAGCCCAAACCTCCATACCCAGCCACAATGCCTACCCAGCTCTGACTCCTGCTGGATAACCCGAGAAACATCACCAACCCTGACTCTGGCCCTGCAAGTGGTGCTCCATACTCTGACATCTGGACCTGCTGATCCCGGAATGGGAAGGGCTCGTACCCGCTCTGCTAAATGCTCCCCGAATAACTGGCCCAGTCTGTCGGTATCCCACTCTGCCTCCCCCGGCCTGAGAAGGTCACACACCCGGAGCCCCGCCATCCCCTGACCGCTAATCATCGTCGGCCACAACCTCAATGGAAGAGCGTCCACCCATGGGTCCGCCATCACATCAATGCTCCGTCCGTCGCCAATCAACCATCTAGAATATGCCAGGGCCATAGGCACATACCTTCCAATCTCCCGCCACATAAAGGAACTCCTCCGGCCACCCGCCACCGGTCCAGCTAAGCCAGCTCGACAATATCTACCGATCATGACCTGACTCCATAATCCGCATGGCTCCAGAACAATCTGCACCGCCCGCCGCGCCAGGAGTGCCTCTCGCCTCATTAGAAGTGACTGCACCCCCAAACCACCCTCACTCAAAGGTGGTTTCTGCAGTGGAATTTGAAAGCAGGGAATCCATCACAACAACAAAAAATGAACGCTTACTTTTAAGAGGTTGAATACCCCATGATTTGTCTAAATCATAGTATATTCCCTTTTTCCTAGATTGCTTATGCATATTGATAAACGACTTTAAGGTCATATTGCATTTTTCTTAAACTTTTTATTCTGTAGAGTTGTCATGTTGTGCACTCCTTAAGAGCAAAGAAACAGCAAAATTGAAAAGGTTATTCCAAAAAATGCCCTAAGTTGGGCCTAAAATTGCTGAAAGGGCATGATCTCTTAAGAAGGCCTATAATATTTTGACACGGTTTGGTTTGGCTTTGGATATTTTCGTCATGTCTAATATGACATTTTGAAGAGTAGTTTCAAAGTTATCCTGCAACTCTACGCTATTAGCTCATAAAGCTAAGTCAATGATTTCTTTGAACACAATTACTGGTGGAATACATCATTTTGCTTGGCATAATATTTATGCACTATATAATTTGTACTTTTGTAACTAATACTGATCTCTTGTGTTTGATATTGAATCAGCTGTTTCCATCTAGTCTGGAAGTTTTGTCCGGTAGTATTTTAAGAACATATAACCTTATCTCTCATTTTTGGCCTGATGTGGCAGTTATGAAGTTTTACTGTCTCTGGACAAGGAGAAGCACAAGTTTGAAGGACCAATATATTATTATATCTTCAACACACTTCTATTCTCGCTGCTTGTTCTTCACATTTACTGGTGGGTTTTAATCTTCCGGATGCTTGTAAAGCAAATTCAGTCCAGAGGAAATATTGGGGATGATGTTCGATCTGGTAATTGCCTTTTTTATTGATGTATTTGCAAAACACATTTACCAGATGAATACCCAAACACAAACACAAACTCACGGACATCTGAACTTCTTATGGTAGATTCACAAAATTAATGCTTAATTTGAAAGTCTTTTTGTATGGTAAATGATAGCACATTCTGGTCTCTTAAAATATCAACTTTATTCCTGTTAAATTTAACATAAATTTTCATGCTTCATTCTTTGATGTCCCAAAGCACTTCTTGGGAGCTGTTCCTTACTGCAATTTCGTTATTTTTTTAATGTAGATTCTGAAGATGAAGAGGAACATGAAGATTAACTCGGGAAGACTGTTAGCTATGTACTCACTCTTGTAGACACCGACTTCGCCAAAAAATCATGCTTCTTTCTCATGTTCATCGCTATTGTTGTTCTGATTTGCTTAATTCTGTGCTGGCTACTAGAATTCAGATGGCTTGATGGTGTTGGAAAGAGGATCAGCCTATTCTCATTTTTCAGATGAAGCTTACAACCAGACATTTAGAATTCACGCTCCCATTTCATGTATTTTTTGAAGTGGTGTTGCTGATAATGGAGATACCTCATCATTAGAGGACTTCTGTATATTTATTTTGGAAACAGATGTGGATGCAAGATCAGATAATACTGATTGAATATACATTTGATTCATGGCTAATCTATTGGCCAAAATTGTCCCAAAATGAGATCTCCAGTTGCATTATTAATGATTTCCTATGAGTTCCAGTCATCCACCAGTATTTTTCATTTTCTTTTATCTTTCATATATTAATAATATTAATGAACTGGTATTCTCCCTTCGAAGGTAGTAGGGTTACAAATGCCTGTAATCAGGATTTTGTTGGTCACCATATAATCTTCTGCGCTGATCATAGATGATTGTTTGAAAGTTGTCAACCCTTGGCATACAACCTTATCCACCTTCCAGGTCATCACAAAGAGGCTTTGAGGGATTATGATCTTGATGCCTTGAGTTATTGGACTTCTGAATGTTCTATTCCCCCGTTGCTGATGTGTTCAATTTTTGCAGTTGAGATAGAAGTGGCAGTCTGAAGTTTATGGTGGGAAAGGAATCATATGAAAGAGGAACTTGTACATACACTGAAATAGCTTGGAGTGTGAGGATTGGTCTTTGCTGGTCTTGGTGATTTTGCTTGGAGGTAGAAGAAGTCTAGGCGCACAAAATGGGGATGGAAATTGATCTGGTATGAAGTTTGGGTCACACCCATGAATAGTCAAGCTCTATGCGATATGGTTGGAGGGAATCCAGCATGGGGTCAGACTGAGCTGTGGTCCATTGCCTAACTTCATGCTTTAACTTTGAGCCATGAAGTCTAGTGGTAGGAAAAATGGTTTGGATCTTTTTATGAGGTTTTACTGATCAAGGATGAACATAATGTATTTGGGAACTAAGGAGCTAAAACTCATCTTCCCTACGGAGACAAAATAGTAGAAGTTTCGAATCTCAATTTTTTTTTTTTTTTTGCATGAATATCCTCTTAAATATCGAATTTTATATTAATATTTTTTTAAAATTAATATTTGCATGTCTACTCTTTTTTATTCTTGTTTTTGCATATGTACTCATGTCATCTAACGCTGTTAAAAAATTAACAGTTTCAAATTAAAATGACTAAAATATTCTTAATAAGTAGATGTGCAAAAAAAATTATTTATAAGGCGATCGGAATAAGAGACAAAAAAGTAATTTTAAAAATATATTTTATTTTTAATTAAAATAAATATGGTTTTTATTAACTGTGTTAGAAATACCGTTATATTTGGAGCATTTGTGCAAAAATAGTATTTTACGAGGGTACAAAAATAAATATAAATTTTAAAAGGGTATTCACGTATATTTAAATTTTTAGAAGGGTATTCATGCAAAAAATTCATCTTAAAAATACCTATTTTAGTTTTTGGGTGGTGGGTCTCTAAAGGTTTGTTTAGTTGGGGTATATTAGATTACGAGGTAACATGGTGATTCATGAAAAATTATTTATCTGAAAAAATGTTTGCGTAGGAAAATAAATTTCTATATTTGGTTGGTGGAAAAATTACTCTAGAAAGTGATGTCAAGAAAAGATTACTATATTTGGTTGGTAGTAATCTTATATGAAAACATTGTCAAATTTTCAACGGCGCCATTAAATAGACAATTCAAATAATAATATTTTTTTCTCAATGTATTTGTATTAAGCCATAAGAATAGTGGTGAGTATTTTTCCATGTCCCGATAATGAGGACTTATAATTTGCCATATGAACATGATAATGGATTTGCTGCAAAGCATCAAAAGCGCGTTAAGGTAGTTCCTTCATCAACTTTCACAAATTATCCAATGCCTTGTTGGGGTCATCATTGATATACCCATAATCATCACTTTCAAATAATCATCTCGAAAATAAGATGGACATCATCTAGATTGGAAAAACAATCATTATAATCATAATTTTCATAATAGTAGTCACGACTAGTATAAGGATAATGATCGATATAATAATAGGATATCATCAATTAAAATACAGTTTGAGATATTGAAATAAATAATTGAGAATGCCAAGAAATGCTCTAGAATAGGTAGACCTTCTATACAAGAGGCTTAATCTCAGTTCTAGGATCGTTGTTGCAATAGCTGAGTTCAATGGCCAAATATGATGCCATTGTTGTTGCGGAGAGAGAGAGAGAGAGAGAGAGCCCAAATGAGATCCACTTCTTAACTTTATCATGAGAAAGAAAGTTTTTTTCAGCAATAACTTTCTTGGATGGTAGTTACCGGCAGGTCCCTTACAATGGTTACTCCTTTTGGATGGTTGTTCCTACAAATAACTTTCCCAGTTCTTGATAACTTCCTTTACAAAGTTAAATCCAGCAATCAACCATCCATATATGGCCTCTTGTAAAGTGACAAGTGGTCAATTTTGATTCTTCCACATATTCAAACATAAATTATCCCCAGAATCTTGGTCATGCATCATAATTGACCTAAATTAAATTTTGGATGCAAACAATTAGGAAAAAGGGAAAAAGAATGATGCCCTAAATCGAGGAATGGACAGGGGAAGTAAAGGTCTCAAAGTTTCTTCATTATAAAAAGTAGAGAAAAATTCTGAATTTTTGTTGCATATCAAGAAGTTACTAGAACTATAGGATTGTGGTTTGGTCTACGTCGTGCAAAACAATAGGAATCCTCCTTGACAAGTCCTATATAGCTACTTACATTTTGTAAGTTAAACTAGGGATTATGTTGTAATTAGGGTATCATATTAGCTTTAGATTCTTTTCATTTGATCTCTTATTAACACCTAAGAAATTTTAACCTAGCGTTTCCAATAGAAAAATAATTTAAACTATCAATCAATATTGGCATTTAGATGAGGTATATCACATTTGGATGAAGCTAGGAAGGAATCTTTATTTAGATTCTTTTTCTAAAAGTTTGTCTAGTAAGACTACCCATTTGCCTTTCCTTTGTGGGTACAAGGGGGAAAATCCTCTGCTTTTGTATTTGGGGCTTGATCTATTGCTCTAAAAGGTCTCATTGCCTGCATATTGTGCTGCGAGAGATGTGTGCCCTATTTTTCTTAGTAATTCCAACACAATATGCATATGGTTACCAAACAAACACAATATGCATCTTCATTATGCTGCTTAAGAGTTTTTCCCTTTTTGTTCTATTCTTGTTTTCATTCTTATTTCTTGTTCATATATTTTTTTTATAAAAAATGTCTATTATCATCATTAATTTAAAATAAAAAAAAGGAAAAAGAAAAAGAAACTATATGCTCTACTTGGGCTCAATCAGAGAAGTGTCAAAATTCTATTAGGGAAATGCTATCCATCCTCTTATTCTCCCAATTTTAGGACACATCTCCCAAGTTAACTCTAATTACAATTACTATTCATCAAACACTTAACAGCATTTGTATCTCAAGATCTATATATGTTCCAATATGCATTATTTAGCAACCTTAGGTGGTCAACAAATGCTTTCCTCCTTGTAGATATTCTTCCATCCAGCACTCCACAAATAACCAAATCATACTACTCATGTTTCAAAGCTAGAAATGGTTCATAGAGCCATTAGCGAAGGCTGGCAGTGGATATACTTAAAGGTTGCTTGAAGTTGACCTTTATGGAACTACTGCACATGTTATTCATTGCACTGGACTACCTATCCTGACATGGGATATCATGGTCCCTCATACTTCTCTCAAATAATGCTGCTTTCTTCTATGGGCATAAGAATGAGGGGACGATCCCATCGCTGCCTTTGAATATTAGAGAGCTGGAAAACATCTGATCCACATCGAGCTCAATGTCTGATCTCTTAGCGAACCGGCCCTTTATCCTTGGTCGGGTCTCGGCATTTACCTTCCTTGATGCATACCTTATTCTCTTCTCAAGTTTTCTAGTCTTCTTCTTCTCCCTGTATCTGAGAATCCTGGCTTCCCTGTTCATGGCAGTGAATTGAGGTGGCATTTGAAGTGAATTGCTTGAGACGAGGTGTGTGGTCACTGTGGAAGGTCGGATATGAGAGCTTGAGATGTTGGTCATGGTGGTGTCTGGTACTACACTCGCTTCCATTGGTGAGAAAGAAACCTGAGAATTATCTGTTAGATGGTCAATGGAGCAGGAGTATGAGAAGGAAATTAAAAGACTCACCAAATGCATAGGTTAATTTTTGTTTCTCCATGATGTTTGCCATGGAGACACCTAAGTTGTTTCAATAAATGCTTGATGATCATTATCTTTCTAAGAGATCATGTGGGTTCTATTGTTTAAAAATTCATTGAGTTCGTTTGAAACTTGGTCAAGTCAACTTGACGCAGCAAGTTTTCGAGATCTTGGTTTTGTAAACCTTAGGTTTCGGATCGGTCTTGACTTGGCTGACTTGCTGAGTTACTTAAAACTAAGTCCGAGTTGTTCGACTCAATAAAGTCCTAGACACCATCTACAAACTACTCGAGAGCCATCTTTTGGAGTGTCTTTTGGTATATTTAGTGTACAAATATTTAGAGTGTCTTTTGGTATATTTAGTGTAAAAATATAAAAATATAAATAGAATATGAAGAATTGAGGCTCCTATTCCTCATCCATCCCTAAGAGCACATTATTTCTAATATTCTCAACCATCCCTATAATGCTCACATTTCTAATTCCCATCATGTGTCATGTGTTTAGGGTTTTGTTTGCCATCACTCCTAGTACTCAATGGTAACATGCAAATAATAGTTGCCAACATATCAATTAATCATTAACATCTTTTGTTTAAAAAAAATTATTATTAACATAATATATCGATTGTACGAATAATAATAAATTGTAGATTTAGGATTGGGCCGAGTCCTTGAATCTAAAGCTGAGCTGACTTTCAAGCCAACTTGAGTTTTTGGTTTGTTCTAACTATGGTGACTTCTAGGGGATGAAGATAATCTTTTTATCTTCCTGAAAGCTCGTTTGTAGTTTCCATGGACCATAGGAGAAATATAAGATAGATAGAGAACAGAAATCCAAAAGTGCACTTTATTTACCATAGAAATAAACAGGAAGACTTGCAGCTATCGACCAGTCACAACAAAGTTGTTTTTTTAGAGCAAAGATTAGGCTTTCAGTTAGTAATTAGGACGTTGAAACACTAAGCTAGTAAAGAGATGAGGGCCATCAAAGGAACAAAAAAAAAAAAAAATTAACATATTTGCAGATTTAACTAGAGAGAACAAATTAGAAACAAACTAGAAAGGCATACCTCAAGAATTCAAGAGAAATATTGTAGAAACAAATTAGAAAGGCTCAGAGGAAGTAATCATTTTGGTTTCTTGCATGAGACCGAAAACAATATTTTTTAGCAGAGTAAAAATCAGAAATTTAACCTTGGATCTAAATAGCCAGCCAATAAACAAAATCCTTGTATCTCTCCAACTATTCCACACCAAATGGAAATGATAAAATCACACATGACCTCTCCAGTGAAACAATACCACACCAAAATTTGCACCCAAGTAAGATCACATAACCATGGAAAAATTACAGACATGAGCAGCAATCTAGTAGTAACAAAGAGCACGGAAAAACAACACCAACGATATATAAAAGCATCATATCCATCCGAAGTTAAAAAAAAAAAAGGAAAAACAAATATACAAAAACATACTCATGTATGTGACCAGGGAAAATCCTGACAAAACATCCAATGATTCTATAGAATAACTCACGCCGTGACCGAGCGAAGCAGTAGTGTAACTGAACCCAGCATTGGAGTTGTCATGCTCCTTCTCCATCCCATAGTTCTGCTGCTGTGCTTCATATCCCACCACCTTTCTTTGTGAAGGCACCACACACTCACTCCCCTCATTCCTCCCATAATTCTGCTGCTGCTGCTGCTGTTCTTGGTTCTGGTTCTCATTACATGAATCGTTGTAGTCCAAAAGATCCAAGTACTCATCCACCTCCGGACCAAACAAAAACCCAGAATTATTAGTCTGGTTGCAGTTTCCACTAACCAGCAACCAACGACATCGCCTCACCGTCGTCGTGGTTCACCTCCTCCTCCCCCACCAGCTTTTTTCCGCCAAAAGGCGGGCCAGGGCCCGGGCCAAGATGGTCCGGGGGGAGGGGGAGGATGGGGACGCGGTGGTGGCAGCCAGCGAGCGGCCTGTTGGCGGAGTGAACGTCGGCGTCGCAGGCGGCGCAGAGCGCCGCCGCGTCGGCCCGGCGGGTGAGGGTGGCGGGCTCGCATACCTCGCACACCCCCACCCGCTCGTGCCACGACGCCACCCGGTTCGCGGTGTGCACTTGTGAGTCGCACCCCACGCACAGATACGCCGCGTCCGCGAGGCAGTACACCGTGCTTGGCTCCGACTGGCACGAGTCGCATGTTCGCATCCACTTCCCGCCACCGCCACCGCCACCATTGCCGCCCCCGGCGGCGGAGCTCCCCTCCTCCTCGAACATACAAGCACTACTACAACTATTCATCAAACTGAAATAGTACTGCTATATAGTGAATTTTCTTTTTGTTATAATAAAAAATTAGCCCGCTTCCTCCCTCCCACGCATATGTAGGCTTCTCTCGCGGGCTCTCTTTGTTTCACTTCTTTTGGGACCGGAAATGCGAGCGTGGTGGGTGGTGCGAGTAATAACCATAACCAAGGGCGACAAGAGTTAGCAAGGAGTGAGGGGAGATGCAGAAAATCCAGCCGGTAACAATCCAAATTTTTTTTTATAAATAACCGATGTGGGACTAAATACACGCCTATACGGATTCTTATATACTCTCTCTATTCAAACCCCGATGTCCTCAGCAGGTTAAGGGTTCAAATTTATTCAAATTTAATCACAAAACCACAATTGACTTGTAGTCAGCCTTCATGATTCCATGCTGCAATGTCTCTAAGTCTATATAGGCTATGGACTGAGTTCACTCTGAAACCATTTGTAATAACCAAAGACCTCATCCAAAAAGGCTAGTCGGAAGGTATTTTTTAGGTTCTTTAGTTTGTGTAAGTACTTAAAATCTTCTTGGCAAATAATCAATATAGGACAAACACACGCTTGCACATATCCTTACACAGACATGCGGTTGGTACGATATGTTCGGGTCAGAAAAGCTAGGCCTCTATCTTCCTTGTGGTTGGCCAATAACTAATGGTGCAGCCAGGTTAGGTAGGAGTATCTTGCGGGCTCCAGATCCTCTGGAACTCGGAGGGGGTATGGAAAAGTAGGAACAAAAATAATATGGGAGCTCTAGAGGAAAAAGTATAGGACGGACTTTCTATTTTGCCACATTTTTTCTAGTGTCTATCTTAAAAAAAAAGTCAAAAATTAGAAACTTCTCCTACTAACATAGTGCTATAATTAAAAAATAAAAAAAATTGTATGCGACATCCTCTTTCTTCCTTATTTTTAAAACATATTTTTTTCTCATATATGCTACATAGCCAGGTTATATGTATTATGCAAATTAATTATCTAGCAAGCTAATACATACCTCTAAACAAATCAATTCACAATTTCTGAAACATGGCGTCACTAGTACACAATATGGTCAAGTGATATACACATAGCAAATTAGTCATCTAGCAACCTAATACACACCTTCAAGCAAATTGATATACAATTTTCAAAATATCATGTTCACCAATACACACTACATAGCCAGGTGATACGCACTCGTCAACTTTTTAATATATACTACAAGCTTCTTTGATATATACTCAGCAGTGATCCGATATATACCTTTAAGTAAATTGATACATAGTTTCCAAAACATGCTTTGTACTAGTACATAATACATGGCCAGGTGATACACACGAAACAAATTAGTTATTTAACAAACCGATAAATACCTTTAGGTAAAACGATGCACATTTTTTAAAATATGATATCTATCGGTACCGATGCACAGTGCACAATTTACTATGTCTAATATAAGAAATTATATACATACTATTTTTTAGATTCTATAAACTATTAGATGCAGAGATTCTGAAAAAGAGAAAGAGATTTGGAGGAAGAGAAAAAGACTCAGAAACAAGACAAAAAATCTCACAGATAGGAAAGATTACTCGGCGAGAAAAAGAATAAATGAGGAGGCTTGATGAGAAAGAAAGAGGATACCGCACGTGATTTCTTTTTCTTTTTTTATTTTTCTTTTTAATCACGGACCGACGACTCCGTTAGTAGAAGAAGCCCTTAATTTTTATATTTCTTCTTTGATACGGGCACTAAAGGAAATATGGTAAAATAGGAAGTCTGCTCCATATTTTCTTTTTGGTGCCCACCCATATGATTTTTTTTTTTGAAAACTAGTCTTTCGTAATCAAAAGGACAGCAAAGAATTTGTCCCCATGCTCCGACCAACCTTTGGATCATATGCTGGCTTTAGCTAAAGGTAGGCCAAGGGATAAATGAATGCCCAAAAGAGAAGATGCTCTTCATCTTCTTCTACCATCAAAGTTAAAAAAAGTGAAAAAGGGGTCCAAAAGGGGAAGGGTTCATGGCAGTCCTTGGCACACCTAATACTTTGAGCGAATGTGGCAGGGATTCAAGATTCTATGGTCTCCAAAAAAAAAAGAAAAAAAAAAAAGCTCTAAAATGCTCAGCTTTCTGCCACGCGGAAGTAAAGTACGGTGGGAAGGTGGCCGACACTGCATCTACTCGAAAAATATCCAAACAAAGAGTGGAGGAAGTGTGAATTCTGCAAGCATCGCCGAATTCTATGTGATAACCTGCATTATGTTACTTGAGGGTTCCTTGATTTACCTCAGAGCACCCACACTTGGGCATGGACACAAGCATGACATATGTGCAGAAATTGACGTTTTCACGGGTGGGTGGACGTCTCATCAACTTTCTAACGAGGAGGTAGAGAACTGGAGATCCTGCAACGCCATTTCTCTAATGTCCTGGTGCTACTGGAGGAGTGCATCGAAGCTGAGAGACAATCTTGGGAAAGGGTGGCCATTGCTGTTCAAAGCTTGGGCCGGTGGGTTCCGGCCAAATGGGTGGCCTGGGAGATGAAGGTCTTTGGCGGAGGACCACCATGTCCTCCGGTTTAAGTCGGAGGACGATCGAGTGGAGGCATTGGCCAGTGGGCCCTGGGTGGTTGCAGGCTTCTAGCGGTGGAGCCGTGGACTCCGAATTTCTTGTCCGGCGAGGGTGTGGTGAAGATGACGGTCACTTGGCTGAGGCTGTCGCGTCTTCCCTTGGAATATTGGGACGAGGAGTCCATCCTCCAGATTGCGGCGGCTGCTGGTCGACCGTTAGCCATGGACTCCTTCACAGACAAGCTGAAAAAGCTGGGGTATGCTCGTGTGAAGGTGGCCATTGATGCCACGGCGCCATTGCAGCCAGGGATCCAGATCCAGGGGAGGTCGCGGATCTTTTGGCAGCCGTTTGTGTACGAGAGTGTGCCTATCTTCATTCTTCTGCTGCTATCAGTGCAATAGAATTGGGCACTCGGACGGCGGATGTAAGTAAATATCCAGGACCGGAGGCGACTCTGGCGGCCGAGGATCTGCCAAATCTGGAGAAAGCACAGACGTTGATGATCGTGGAGGTTAGCGATGATCCCGATGCCAACGGGAAGCTTGGGGATGGCATGGCGAAGCAGGAGCAGTGACCGATTTGTGGTCCCTAGCTGGTGGCTACGGTGAGGATTCGTCCACCGAGAGCGGAAAAGTGGGTGCCGAGGATGAGGAAGATGATTGAGTCCATCTCGGAGTCCTCGGGTCTGAGTTCTTCCTCATCTTGGCAAGATTCACCTCTAAACCAGTCAAGTTCACCAAACTCACCACCCGATTCCGATGGGTGGCAGAAGCCCTCCAAGGTGGCTCGCCGGGGATCACCTCCAAAGACCCCCTTGGTCCTTGACTCGGGCACCCAGGCGGTGGGACAGCCACTGAGTGGAATTGGATTAAGTCAAGCTTTGACTCGCTCAGGAAATCTGAGTTGGGCCTGGATGTGGATGGAGCGGCCCAAAAATCTTAATGGTGGATGCGGGCCTGAAAAGGCCCAACCTTAAGAGGCCTAGAAGGCCAAAACGTATGGTGGTGGAGATGGGCCCTAGCGAGAGGAGCCTGGACGCAAAAAAGGAGGAGAATCTGGGCCCAAGCGACCTAGCTGTGGGCCTAGAGGAGGCCCAAGGCGCTAGGGAGTCGGGCAGGTGGACGTTATCATGGCGGCCTGACAGCCGTGTTTCTATCGATTCAGAGGCAAACCCCTCTTAGGGGTGGGGGAGAGGGATGGAAGTTGAGGAAGATGGCTAAGGCGTCAGTGCTGGCTTCTTTCACAAAATTGGTGGTGATGAAAAACGTTCCCAGGCGGCGAAACTCGGGCGAGCACTCAGTCGAGGGGCCCGAAGGAGATTCAAAGTCCATTCCGACGGTGGTGGCCAAGGCTGGATGCCCCCTGGTCCAACTAGGGTGGCGGTGGAGCGTAAGGTGGGTGGAGAGAAGGAAGCTCGCTAGCGTCAACAGCCTAGCATGTGCTCGGAGCACGCTGCAGTTGTCGCACCGGTGAAGGTAATCGTTGGTACTCATGGGCTTGATGGGGAAGCTAGGCCCGACTGTGGTGATTTGGAAAGGGTGGACAATGTGGTTTTGCTGGTCGAGGGGGTGGGACTACTTGACAGCTACTAGGCGAAATGAGGATCCTGTCATGGAACCTCCGAGAGGCAGATAAACCCTTCTTTTCCCCTTCATTTAGAAGACTTCTGCAATTGCATGATCTGAAGATTGTTTTGCCGTTTGAAATGCATCTCTTGGGCAAGAGCTTGCGGCGATTCTTCTGTCGCCTCCCAGATGGCTGGGGCTCTCTTGCTGTGGAATCCTAGGATCTAGGAGATGGAATTGTTGTTGTATGAAAGCTGGGCCTAACTATTGTTTATGCCTTCTACAATTGTAACCAAGAAGTTGTATTAATCATTTCATAAACTAATGGATCTTCTTTGATTTTGTTTGGAGTGTATGTGACTAATGATTATACAAGAAGGAGAGTGCTATGGGATGAGATCTTCAACTTGACTAGATAGGGGTTTTCCACATTGCTAGCAGGGGACTTCAATTCTATTCTGGGGCCTCATGAGAAGAGGTGTGGTAACACCTATACTTACAAGATTGAGTTGAGGGAGTTTCGAGATTTCATTGATGTGAATGGCTCAGTGGACCTTGGCTTTTCTAGCCTAGGCCATTCTTGGTGTAATAATTGGATGGGAGGAGCCCGTGTTTGGGAGAAGATTGATAGGGCTATGGCTACGATGAGCTGGGTCCAGTGCTTCCCTACCTATCAGGTGCATCATTTCTCCCACATTGCTTCGGACTACTACCCAATGTTGATCAGCATGGAGGTGACCCTGGGCTTTTGGAATCCCTTCCAGTTTGAGAAGCTATGGATTTCAGACCCATAGTCTTGAAATATTGTGCGGTTTCTATCCGGAGGGATGCCATGTACCAAGTGACCCGTAAGTTGGAGCTCGCTAAGCACATGCTACAATGTTGGAAAAGGGAAGTTATGGGCAATATCTGCAGGTGACTTGATGAGATGGAGGCATTTATCATGGAATTGCAGGGGAGAGAGGATCGGGGTGATGGTTTGACTAAAGTGGAGCTAGCTGACCTCTAGGGTAAGCTTGCAGCACACCATGCTCTTTTGCAACACCAAGAAATATTTTGGCACTAGAAGTCGTGGATTCAGTGTATTAAGTGGGGAATAGGAACACCCGTTTCTTTCACTGCTCCACTATTATTAGGAGGTAGGGTAACCTGATCCAGGCGATGAGGGATGCTTCGGAAGATTGGATAGAGAAGATTGATGAGATCCGGCATCTGATCCTTAACTTCTTTAGAGCGCAGTAGTCGGAGAGCCTGGGGAAGTCTACCACACTTTCCATTCCTACCCTAGGTGTGGGGATTAAGGAGGCGGAGAACGCTACTCTCATTGAGCTTGTGTTCGCGATAGAGGTGCGAGAGGCATTTCAGACTATAGCGGATGACAAAGCTCCGAGGCCTAATTGATTTTCTCCGTTCTTTTTCAAAAGGTATTGGTCCATTATAGGATGTGGAGTAGTAGCGACTGTCCAGCTCTTCTTTCGATTTGCGTCGATATCTGATGCTTGAAAGAAGATCTTCATCACCTTGATTTCAAAGAGGCGTGATGCGTCGGAGCCCTGTTATTTCAGGTAGATCGGCCTATGTACTACCCTATACAAGGCTATTGCGAGGATCATGGCTACTAAATTGAAGCCAATTCTATCCAAACTTATCAGCCCCCATTACCCAAGAATTTTTGTTTGATCTACTTAGAGCTCTCTGTCGGCATGGTCTCATGGCAATCGAGCTCGACATGGAGATGGCTTACGACTGTATGAGTTAAAAATTTCTTTGGACCACCCTGGAGGGATTTGGGTTTCACGAGGTTTGGATTTAGTGGATTCTGAGTTGTGTGCAAGGTCCATTCTTCTTCATCCTCATCAACAGTACGCCCACCCCCTTCTTCCGATCTACTACTAGTCTTCGTCAAGGTTGTTCTCTGCTGTCGTATCTCTTTGTCATTTGTGCTGACACACTATCCAAAGCCCTGCAAGCTACGTGTATGCACCGGGATTTGGAGGCCTATGTGCTTGTTGTTGGTGCTCACTTGGTCTCTCACTTGTTCTTTACTGATAATTGCTTATTGTTGGCACATGACACCATGAGGAATGCGGTGGTACTTAAACATATCCTTGAGTACTACTATTTGGCTTCAGGTTAAAGAGTGAACCTGCATAAGTCTATGGTGTGCTTCAGCAAAAAAATCAAGCTGAGGGTGAGGCATGCGATCAGAGAGTGTCTTGGAATCTAGGAGTAGGAGGGCTCGGGACCTACCTCGGTATTCCTATAACTGGATGGAGGCTGCGAAGGATGGAGTGCTCCCACTTAGAGCAGAGCATCCAAGAGCGACTAGAGGGCTGGCAGTCTCTTTCTTTATCCATGATGGGTAGACTCATCCTGGCAAGATCGGTTCTTAGCTCCATATAAGTCTATCTTATGTCCAACACCATCATGTCTAAGACCATACTGAGGAGGATTGAGCAGCTGATGAGGAGCTTTCTGTAGGACTCCTATGGAAGCGGGCATGGTGTGCATCTTATGACATGGAGTGTGATATGTCAGCCCATTCAGGATGGTGGTCTCAGCCTTCAGTCTTTGGTGGCCAGAAGGAAAGTGGTGATTGCTAGACATGCATCAAGATTCGTGCTTGAGCCGGACAATCTATGGAGCATTATGATGTGGGCCAAGTATGACAGTTGGACCCATGGGAGGGATATCCGTGAGGATTGGAGGTGCTCCTTCATGTGGAGGGAGATCTGTGGTTACGCGGTGTTGATGATGGCTAACACAAGGTGGTTGATTGGGGATGGACGGAGTGTTGCAATTCTGGGTGATGCGTGGTTGGACGATCTTCCTCTAAGTCTTTGGCTGACCACTATCAACACTGAGATGGGGGATAGACTATGGGTCTGCAATCTCCTCAGCCCTGGGGGGAGAGGTTGGGACACTGGTCAGATCAGTGCCCTTTTCGGGAGCATCTTACAAAGAGAGTCCTTTCTGTTGCAGTCCTAGAGTCGAGGACTCTGGATGTGCGAGTGTTGCACATCTGGTTGGCGAGAAATGGTTGGATCTTTGGAGAGAGCAACCTACCTTTTAGGCTAGTGGTGAAGAGAGCACGGGCACAGTTTGCTGAGTTTTTCCACCTTCACCACCCGAGAGTTACTTTGATAGCTCGGGGCATCTAGGACTCTACACTTGCTCTTGTAGCATCTCGTTTGGTATTTATTATCTGGGAGCCCCTATCTCCGAGCTTCCTCAAGGTGAACTTCGACGGGTGTGTATTAGAGAGTAAAAGGAGGGGTGGCGTTGGCTTTGTCATTGGGGGCCCTGATTCTAGATTGATTGCAGCGGGTAGGTGCCAGTTAGTCTCTTGTTCTATTTCTAGGATGAAGCTGAGGGTTGCTTGGGCTGGTCTCAGCTATGCGCGGAATTTTCTGAGGGTCGACACCATTATGTTGGAAGGCGACTAGGCAACAGTGATTAGTTGGATCCAGAGATGGGTTGGTGCTGTGGGCTCAAACCCTCTGATTCATGACATTTGATGTTAGGTGGGTGGTTGCTCTACCTTTGTGGAGAAGCATATTTTCAGGGAGGCCAATGGTGCAGCGGACTGGATGGCCTCATTTGTGGCGGATCACTCGAAAGGGCTCCCATAGTCCTCGAAGGCTCATGTCCCCAGAGTCTTTAGGGATGTTATATTTTCTGATTTTGGGTCTGCATTCATATTGGGTCTGTGTAATACATCGTCTTAGTAACAAAAAAAAAAGAAGGAAAATAATTGAGCTAGTTTAAAGTTTAATCAGTTAAGAAAAGTTAAACTACAACCCCTACTACTTTACAAGCTTTAGGTGACTACAGTTGGTTTATCCTAGATAACATTTGAATCAGTCTCGACCGGAGTGCTGAGGGTAACTCATATTTAATTTAAAAGAAAAATTTAAACAACAATTTTTGTTTTATGAAAGTTTTATACTTAGGTTCCATTTTTTTTCCCTAACACATGCATTCACTACATCGCCTCGATGACATTGGCAACCTTGACCTTGATTCACCTCTAAATCTATCTACTTTCCCTTCTTCTTATTTTATCCTCAGTTCTCAAGGAAAGCTAATATTCTCCTCCTACTTAATTTTGATTAATTTGATCAAACATAGATTTATTTTTCTATAAACATGGCTCTAGTACTATTGCCAAAAATTATGAATTTTCACCTTTTCCCTTTAGTTTTCATTGATTTAATGACAATGGCATTCTTCTTTTAATCTTCTTATTTCTTTGTGTTTCTATTTGTTTTATATAACACATATGATAATTTTTTACGATTTTACTAGGTGGTGCATGATTTTTGTTATTTACAGAGGTGATGAAACCTAGAAATTTCCATGGCCATTGCTTTTCATTCGATTGGTTTTCTAGGGGTCCTACCTTTTGTAAATTGCTACATTCTATTTTTTAATATACTTTCCACTTTTCTATAGGAGAATATCATGTGCTAAGAGGATTTGATACATCTATAGCATATCTTCAAAATATATATTTTTTAAAAAATATTTAAAAATTTGTAGATCACATTTAACTTTTTTAGTTGTCATTTTACCACCAAACTTTTCTAACTTTTTTCATTCAATTTTTTTCAACATGAAGGTATCACTGGCCATAAAAATCATATATTAATAAGAGGTCTCCAAAATATATAGTTTTCTTTTATTTTTAGATATTTTAAAATTTACAGATTACATGTGATGCTTTTAACTCTAATTTTATAATCCTCAGCTTTAAATTCAGCACTTTGTGTAGATTCAGAAAGAAATTTCATGCAACCCTAAATCACCATGCATCTTTCCAATTTGAGGAGCTATATCAGAACTGGTCATCAATATCGTAATGTGTAAGAACTATATGGGATCGCTAGATGCATCGTTGTAACAAATCATGGTTCATAAACTTGCTGAGCCGACTCGAAACTCGCTAAGTCAACTCGGATTGGCAAAATCTCGATAATGGAAGGCTTGATTTCTGGATCGGATTTGACTCACTCGACTTGATGAGTAACTTGTGACTTGCTTCAACTTGTTTGACTCAGCTGAGTCTCAAATGACAGATATGTCCACAATTTAGCCAAGTGCTTTTAAAGCCGACACGTTCATCTAATGTTATAAGGGTAATATAATTATATGGGGTTATCATATCATTGAGAAACTAAAGAGATGTGCGCCTGGATCTTTCCAGTCAATGCCCCATCCCAAAAACTTTTCTAGTTCCCATTGTCTTGGGAGCTTCCTCTGCTTAGGCCAGCCACAAGAGGGCCTCTGCTACCTGCGGAAGCTGCCCCAAATCTCTTTTATAACCACGACCATCCCAACAACCACCACATAGAATGAAACTCTAAGCCTCTGAAATTCTTGCCATCAGCCCCAAGCTCAAATCAATCTAGCTAAGTTACTAAAATTTTCCCCCTTCTATGCATTGTCCTCTTCTCCTCTGTTAACTTCATCTCTTGCTGGAGTCCTGTTTTGGCATGACTCTATATCAGTGTTGCTGGGGTTTCAGGAAGGCAAGGACCAGTCCAGGATGGGGCGAGTTATATAATCATCCTTGTATTTTTGCCATGAGGGTTTGGGTTCACCCACGCCTTCCGGTTTCCTTTACTATTTAAACCTTAATGCATTTCCTGAAAACTATATTATTTTAATTTATAATTTATTACCGTCTTCATGTGTAAGGCGTATTAGCTGATTTTTGGATCAAGTTTTAGGATTTTTGAATTATGAAACCAACTTTTTTACCTAAATGTAATGGTTCTAAAATTTAGCTTGAAACTGCAAGGGGAATTTTATCAATCTCTTTCCATGGGGCATTTGGATTTCAACAAGGGAACAAAATTTAGATTTCAGAAGCAGAACACTTGCGTACGTTAAGTAAGATAAACTGAGATATATGTAATTATAATCTGCTGGAACTACAAAAGTAATCAATTTTGCATGTAACAGCATGGTGAAACCACTTTTAAGAGAGATCCACAAATAAATTTACATGTAAAGGGAGCTGCACTATAATTCACATATATTCAATCCAATAAAATAAAAATATTATGCTTTGGCTTGAGGCAAGTATTTTGAAATGAGCTTATCCACATGAATGATGATATCATCAATGTGAGGTCTGACAGCAGGTTGAGGCTGGAGCATCCATACTACAAACTGTCGGAGAGCGTCCGGATAAGGGGGATCAGGACCAGGGGGCCATTTTATCTGTGCATTGATAATGGCCAACTGCAAGCTGCCTCCAGATTCTCCGAGTGCATACTCAAAAGGAGAAACACCATACCTGCAAAGATCAGCAGAAACAAAGTCCACGAGTTTAAAAGGATACCATGCTTTTTGTTGAATCTAATTAATGATATAACCAAGTAACAATGCATTTAGTGAGCCAACTTTGCAAGCTACACATCAAATGTGAAGAATGTCGATCTGATTTCCATCTAAGTATAAGAAATAATATGACCTCGCATTTACCTTTTCTGATCTATAAGAATTACTGATGAAGAAAAATTAGGACATGAAAAGATCTGCTAGAAAAGTTTCTTTTTTTTAAAAAAAAAACAATTGGAGCACCGTCAATCATTCCATAGAAATGATGGAAGCATCTCCCATGTCAAATGACTTGCAGAAAACACCTTGCAAAGTTCGAGCATAGGACTTTCTCCCAATGAAAAATGGAGCTGATCGTTAGTCTGGCCTACGCTCAAGTTTGCAAAATCATCCAAGCGGCAAACAACTAACATATGATATACGTCAATCCGAGTTAAGGATATCTATGCAGTAACATGATTTGACAATTACAATTTGTTTCTTTCGAGGTATTGCATAACCAAGAACGTTCTTATGTATGCTTTACTCAAGTATGATAAGGTTTGATTAAAGTGGTATTTTTCTTCACTTGCACAATCACAGTATTTGTCCTCATAATAAGCAAAGCACTTCAATAGTACCATCAATGGAAGAAAGTTCCCTATCCTTCCTTTAGACATTATTTAATCTCTTTTATTTCTTCCCTTTTCTTTTCAATATTATTTTATTGTCAACCATCATCCCCCCCCCCCAAAAGTTTTACTCCTGTTTGTAACACAATTACCCCTATCAAGATTAGCAAATAGATTTCAACTAGGCAAGTCATTTTTGTTATAGTTTAGAACCTCTAATCATTTATGTAAAATGGTTGATCTTAATATTCTGTAAACTCTTTTTAATGTTTTTGTTCAAATGCACAAGTCCAGTTAAACATTAAAAAAATGGAGAGCATCTAATGATCATTCAAACACTTTGAAAAACAATGTGCCCCTCAAAAATTTGAAAAGATTTATATAGGTTGACAGACAAGTTGTGTTAACTTTCAACTCAGTCAAAGTTAAGTTTAGAATGACAGTGAATGCAATGTGATAGTGTATAAATGCAAATTTCAGATTTTGGAGAGATAGATAGGCATGTTCTAACTTTAGAAGGTTATATATGCAAATAAGAATTTTTTTGGGATGCATATGCAAAATCTCCAGCCGCCCGCCCATGCTACAAAACACCCTTGAAAGGGAAAAAAAGAAGTAGTTGTTATTGGGTCGTCTTTATTTACTGGTGCATGCAGAACATCAACATAATACAGTACAGAAACCATGCAGGACCCCAGAACATAAAAAAGAATAGAAGAAAATAATTTGTAAATAGTAAATAAATAAGAAAATCAAATGAATAAGTGAGTTGAGAAATATAACATACTCAGTGAAAATGTAAATGCTTAGAGAGTTAAGGAATCATAAAAATCCTTACATTATTGCATACAAAGTACATCCTAGTGACCAGATATCCGTCCTCTCATCAATGTCGGTGTAGCTCGGACAATCCCATAACTCAGGAGCTCGGAAAGGTGCAGAACAATGCTCAGCAGCCCATTCCTATACAAGATACAACCAAAAAACTAGTAAATAAACAGGTTAATTAATCAAGTCAATGCTGATTATACATCTCCAATGGGAAACAGATTATCTAGTAAAGTATTAAAGTAAAATCAGAAGCAGAAAATATTTCAAAGGTATCAAACACTGATTAGCTACATAGATTGGCTTTCCAAGTAATATCACTTTCAAATATAGGAAGTCTTGGTTTTGCATGCATGATGAAACCACCTACACATGGTGTGAACTGTGAACCAAACATATCCCCATTGTTCCCTTTTTGCGTGACCACAAAAAGTGCCAACAGGCATTTTATGACAAGAGGCATATCTCTGATGCATGCCAAAGGCAAAACAGTGGTAAATAAGATAATGGAAAAAAGCCGTGACACTTGGCCAACCAGATGAGTAACTGTAAAAGAAAAACATGACTGAAAATAATTAAAACTTAAACTAAAATTAATTAATTTAATCATCAACATGACCATCAGTGAAATATCTAGGAGTGCAAAAAATATTCAAGCAAACATGCTAGATGCAAATATTCAACCCAGCAGCTTAAGAAGGTGATTTGACTAGAAAGAACAACACCAATGCAACACCTCCCATTCCCCTCAAAAAAAAAAAAAAAAGGAAAAAAAAGGAGGAGAAGAAAACAAATGCACAGAAAGAAAGGGAAGGACAAAAAAAAGAAGCATGAATGTTATCAGGCTAATACTAAAATCTGAGGTTACCAGCTAGATGGAACTGGAAAGTGATCAATCATCATAACTGGTTAAAATTTCCTTGAGGTACAACTATCCAAGTTTTGGAACCACCAAAAAGCCAGACACAAATAAGTCCAACCTAAAAATTACTCCACAGATCCATAGTCACATATCAGATTGTCAGTTTTTATTTCAATTTTCTGGCAACCTTCTGATGATCCATTTTGATTTCTGGAAAGCTTCTCAACCACGAATAAAGATCCGGAATTAATTTCTAAACCTGAGATGTTTCCAAAGGAAGATCATATTTTCAGTAATCAAATCAGATTTGTGACAATTTGATGATGCTAACCAAGAAGTGTACCACTCAGAATGCATTTCTCAGTAAAGCACATCCAACTTTAATTTTTGGTAACATATGAGCCTATCATTTCAAGGAAAAGGATCTCTAGTGCTTCTGCAGTGGCCAGAGGATGACCAACTTAGAGCTTTGACAACATGAAATAAAAGCAAGTATTAAATCAATTGTGGAAATGCAAGTAAACCATCAACGAATTTAGAAGCATATATGCAACAAAATTTGCAAATTATTGTCATCCATTTAACATAGACGAGATGCATGACAAAAAAACGTATATAATATAAATCATAGAGGTGTAGTGTTGTGCTTGCCAACAAGAGATTATTCATGGACAAACCAAAAGGGACCAGAATAAGCTAATGGATAAAGTCTTTACACTTTACACAATCATTAAATATCATACTGTCCAACCTAATGCCCAAGAAAAGATATGGAAGGAAGTACAGGAGTGGAACTATCCTTGGTGCTGAATGTTATTTCAAGTAAATGGTTCACTGGATCTATCATACTGTAATGGCACAACATACAGGTACCGGGCAATCTCACCAAAGCAGAAAAGACAAAAAATTGTAAAATTTAGATTTCATGTCCATTACGATCACCCCAATAGTTGAAAGAGTGCTACAGAGAAGTTGATGAAAAAAGCAAATAGAGCTAGACCTTTTAATCTGAAGATGTTGCTCTCGTCAAAACTTGAACTCTTAGCATAAGGAGCAAGAAAGGACAAATTTTCTCTATGGGTTAATAAATAAGCAGGATCCTCTCTCTTTAGCTTTCACATAACTCATCTGTCACATAGGGATCAAAAACTTCTTGGTGCTCTGTTACTCGTATATATGCATTCAATCTCCAAGCAACTTCTGTGGTGAGAAGCTGCATATTTGGTTCACACCCATGTGACTGGGGACTCCCAATCATTGTTTTTCAACATATAAATATCATGAAAAACTCTTCCCAGGTATTTATACCATAAGTTTTAGGTACTAGCACAAGCAGAATAATAGCATTAGTTGTAGCCTTGTATGTAAGAAAAAAACAGGCCAAACAGGCTGTTAGACCAGTACACATCAATACAGCAAAAGTGATAAGTCCTCTTAATAGTCTGGGTGATGGAATAGAAACTTAGGGTGACAAGCAAGATTTGAAGGTGTGAACAATTTGATGGAGAATAACACTTGAATACTGTTCAAATAAAAAAAATATTCTTTTGCTTGAAAAGATAGAGTAAGGGTCCATACCTGCAATTGTAATGCCTCTGAACGAGAACGAATTTCCTTTCTTGCAGGCCGAGCACTTCCGAAATCCATTAAAATTGCAAGAGGTGGTTGTCCTTTTCTATGTGTTATGAGGACATTACCAGGTTTTACATCATTATGAGCATATGGAGGATCAAAACTGTGCATGTGCTTTAGCCCTGCACAAAGCTGTTCAAAAACACTCATTAACTGCCACAAACATCCAGTGGGTGCATGTAGATGCAGCAAGCATAACGACCAACATGCTACTATTGATAGCTCAAAAAGCAGTTTAACTGAAATGCACTATCTAAAAAACAAAGCCAAAAAACAAAATCACAGGTTCAATAGAGAAGAAATAAAATTGCAGTGCACATCAAAAGAAATCACTGTAACCAGTAAAAGCTTGAGATAATAATACCGCATTTTCTATAGATGTATGCATAAAATTTACAGCTGTATAAACTCAACGAAGTTAAAATGCCTTAATTTGAAGCAATGTTTAGGCATGGTGTCTTTTATCAAAATGTAAAACATTAACATGGAAAGATGATGCACTCTTAATTGTGTGATATGAAGTATACCAAGCATCATAAAATTCTATAAAGTGTAACGGACAACATATGTTAAATCTTCAGGTGCCTTGGTAACAACTAAATGTGAATATATTGTCATCTACGTATTACAACTATTCATCTATGTTGACCTTTCTTATCATTTTCTAAGCAAACTTCATTGTTCAAAGACGAGGCACGAATTGCATTAGTTACATCTCAACATGATGATATCCAGATTATCTGGATCAACCTTCTTATCAGAGCAACTTATGATTTTTCACTTTGTCAATCTTTTGATTTGCAATAATTTTACTAATTCAATTTAATTTGAAATTTTTAAGCTCATTAAGCACTTAGTCAATCCTAATTTCAAGCATTTGAAACCATATATGTCAATCACAATGATGTAATCTGCCCTACTTGAGCTTTTGGTTTCTTTATATATAAATTAAAGGTGCGACCATGCTCCAAGACTTGATTGCAGGGCAAATTATACCATGAGCCCACCTAAAATCTTGAAATAGCATACCCTCAAAAACCATGACAAGAAATTTCAATTGTGAAAGATATTTAAAAGATTCACTATTAAATAATAATGGAATATATTGATATGAACAATACATCATGCTGCTAATAATATTTATTCAAATTCTAATGCCAGAATTATGACATCCAAAAATAAATGAACAAATGAAGAAAACAGATATTGGGAGCCACCTGTTGGAAAATTTGCAGAACAGTGACTGTTGACAAGAATTCCTTCTTTGCTTGCATGACTTTAGCATTGTCCAGCAAAGTCCCATCTAAGTGAACTGGGAATAAGAGGTATGCTTCATGGTTCCATCCTCCTTGTGGACCCTAGAAGTATAATTACACACGATTGTTAAATAACTGTATGAAGTGTGTATAAGACAAACAAGATCTGGAGGTAAATTTTGTCCTATCTATGAATTTAGATAACAAGACAGATTCAAACACTGGCAATAATTATTTCTCTTGAATTGCAATGTAGTAGGAACTTAATCATGTAATGTGGATGATTTAAAGGAGCATTCCTTCATATAGAATAAGAAAATTAATCACTATATGGACTGCAAGAATACCATAGATTGGAAAAGAAAAAAAAATAACATAAACAAGGTCATCTAGATCTTTAGAACCATCTAACATGGCACTAACTGTAACATGACCTATTAGTATTGAAACTATATAGATTAGCATCGGGCCCAAGCACCACACGTGCTTAATACAAAAAAAGGGTATTATGGTTGGCTATGATGCCACCCCAGTCTAATCTAGATAGCTTAGTCAAATTTCTTAAAGAGAATAAAATACTCTTGGAGGAATCCACACAAGGAGGGGGTTTTTACATGTCTCGGAAGAAATAAATAAAGTGCATCTTGAGGAGTCCACCTGGAGAGGGGGATTTGCATCTCTCAGGAGAAATAAATAAAGTGCAACTTCACTTGCTCAGGAGCCGGTGAAGCCTGCGCGAAGCCTTTCAAGTTATATATTCGTAGATATTTGTGTGCAGGTCTTTATGTGGATAAATTCTCAATTATTAGTTAGTGAAAACTGGATTTTGCGGCAGCTGATGTCATCATAAAGTATAGCATTTTTTACTTGTACTGTAATGATTATAAAAAACAAATGTGAAACAAATGAGAACCAATTATTATTCAATAAGATGAATATACAGTTTTCCATAATGTTGATATAATAATTTATTAAAGTATAGCCTATCCCATTGATGACATTCATTAATCCAGCTATCTGAAAGTATTATTGAAAATTTAATGTGGAAATTAAACTAGTAAGCTAGACGCCGATACATAAGAATTACAAGGGTCTCTTATATGACAACAGAAAAGAAACAAAGGCCCCATGACTTCTGACTACTCAAGGAAGGGGGAATCGATACAAGTTCCTTCTTTGAAGTAAGTTTAGAAGTTATCTTATTCAAAATCCAAGAAAGATATTAGGGTTTCAGAGAAGCATAATATAATGCCTTCTCCAGAAGAGAAAAATATGATGGATATGCTTCAGAAAATATGATGGATATGCTTCAGTTACTTCAAGAACATATTACTGTTCTGGGGGTTAAGACCACAATATAGAAATTTGGGAGATATGGGAGTGTAGTTGGTGAAACAGGTGAGAAAGCAAAAATTTTTTGCTGATTATCAAACAGCAATTCTAATTTTAAGTAGAAAATAGCACTATTGACATCTTCCAGAAGAATATTTTCCACTAAGTAGCAGCATAAAAGTTGTGGCTAGACTTTCCCAGTGCTGTGTGTTGGCAGTTGTGGTTCTTATAATAATACTAAATTTTTTATTCAGAAAACAAACTAGCAACAAGTCTTGAAACCTTCTAATGATAAGTTGTAATACTGAACTGCTGGAATTTCTAGAACAATATAAAATCATGAGATCCCTGCTGAAAAACACTAGGAAGGCAATTCGAACTGCTTTTAGCAAGAGTAAGCATAGGATATACCTAGTCTCACAACAATGGCAAAGCTGGCAATCATTTTCAATTCTATAAGAATCTCGAAAGGTTGCTCCCCCATATCATAAGATTCCCCTGCAAACCAACTTGCATTCCAGTCTTTACAGCAAGCCGTTCTCTTCTCACAAGTTACTTTAGGGAAGAATTTAGCAACTATCTAAGATGCCGTTCACATCAACTTAAGACAAAAATGCTATACATCAGTACATTCTCAAGCTATGATAGATCAACTATAAAGCTGATTCTTCCAGTCAGTTGTTGACTTCTTAGTGAAAGTTATTGTATCTGAAAGCTTGAGTAAGATGTCTAAAGGACAATCTCTAGTCAGTGCTTAGTTAGTATATGCAGCATATGTAAGACAAAAATAAAACATCTCACATTGATTTTAGTTGTTTCAAATTTGTTAAGGTTGAAGAGTAATTTTTGTGAGATCATGGTGTAGAAAAAGGATATGGAAACTGTCTTAGCTGTTTTTTGGGTTCAAAAGGAAGAAAATACAGTTGGAGTCTTTAGAGGAAAAAATGGACGCTAGAAGATTTAAAAACCAGAAAAAGAAGCTTGTGAATGATCTTCAAGAGAATTATAGAAAAAATTAATTTGAAGATTCAGGTAACTGACAATTTGTTTTCATGTGCCATGCTTCACATGGATACACTGGCTCGAGTTTTTCTTTTTTCTAAAAAAAATGTTTTGTTGCGTAGAGGTAAGGCTTTTATTCCCTCCCTACTAGCAGTCTATCTTAATTTTTTGTTCATTACAACCAAACAGTGAAGGAATGATGTAAGGAAAAATTGTGATATATCAAGTGTGCTACAATCAATATTGCATGAAAGGAAAAAATGTTGAAAAGGTTGAACAACGTCGTGATTGCCAATCAAAAAGATCTTCATTTTATTGTTTAAAAGGAAGCTAAATAAGCCAAAGAACCAGGGATGATATAATAAATAAATGAATAACTTCAGGGTCTGGGTAAACTTCTTGAGAATGTTGTTGGGTTATACTGAACTGCCTATATGTCCCTCCCCCTCCCCCTCAAAAAAAAAAAGAGGACATGCAGAAGAGGACAATTCCGAAGAGTTACCTTAACTGCAATAATGGCATGATCGAGAAGAGGAAGCAGATTTGGATGATTAAAAAGAGAAGAAACATGGATTTCCTCCCTCACCAACTGTAACTGGTCCTCACTTTGAATAAGGACCTTCTTCATAGCATACGTCCCATCTTCTGAAGCAAATGTCAAGAAACTTATAAGAAGAATTCATAAACATTATAGTGGGCAATATTTTGCTGCATACGCAAGTATAAATCTTGAACTACATAGCATAATAAATGGCAATCAACATATGTACACAGATATGCAAATGCAAGCACATAGACAAACACACATAATGGTATTATAGGAAGAATATATATAAATCTAAAGAACAATTCAAAATGTCAAAATGGGATGCGAAGACTAAGAAAAAATTGATATCTGGATTTTTAGTTCCAATGATATTATCAGTTAAAATTATAGACAAGCCTAAATATTAAAAATGCAAATCTCATAATGCCATTACCAGAGAGATAATCTTCATTTTATGAAGGGAAGTTATAATAAGATATATTGTCAGAAAATGATGACCAGCTGGAGAAATTAAAAAAGATTAACTTATAGTTAAAAAAAAAAATTTGAGAGAGGGAACTGCAACTTTTCTGAGATAAATAGTACTGACAGTTGAGCAAGGTTTAAGAAGCCAAGTATATGATTAACTATTTATTTGCACTGAAACCTAAGAAACCCCTGGACTACACCATCTAATCAGCGTGCTCATGGACCAGTATACATCATTACTGTTAAAATTTTCACAAAAATTACACACTAATCATACATAGAGGAAATTAGAAAAACATAAAACATAAAAACATAAAAAAAATCATAATCAGATGCGGCAGCCAAACATCGGAAAACGGCACTGAAACCAACAAAATGATGTTCTTCCTGAAATACCACCAAATTACAACATATAATCACATTAATTAGAGAGAAATGAAACCCAGTTTCTCAAATTACAACTTGAAACAGAAACAATAGTTAAAATCATAAGAACACAATCAAGATTCATGACATCAACGCCAACCTAGCAGCAGAATTCAGCACTATAACCCCGAGAAATAGCAGGGAGACGGAAACCCCGACCTGAGACATGGGAAGGGGGCACGGATTTCTTGGCAGCGAGCCCGCCGCCTGAACGGGCGTCGGCGACGACCTCCTTAACGAGGTAAACGTAGGCGAATCCCCCCTCGCCGATCTGCTTCAGAATCCGGAAGCGGTTCTCGTTGATCCAGACATCGCCGCCCCCATTCACCGCGTTGTAGAGCGCGTTGAGCCCCGAGAAGGAGCATCCCATCTCTTCCCTCCTCCCTCCGATTGCCCGATTCAGCCTCGGTCGAAAGAGAAGATAAAGAAGAAGATCTCCCTCTATCTCCCTCTCTCCCTCTCCCTTCTTCCGCTCCCTGCGCCTGATTCTTCAGTCCCGAATTTTGATAATTTATATTTTTATGAATAATTATAATGAGATTATAGTTTTATTAAATGGATAATTTAAGGAAAACAATAAATATCTTTTTATTATTTTTTTAGGGTCGAGTCAACCCCAAGATTTGACTCTTCAATGCTTGTTCTTTAATTAATACCAAATTGTTATATAGGGAAAAAAGAAAAGGAAGTGCAAGCTGCTTGGATTTTAGTATTCCACCCCATGTGATATGTACCTATTGAGGATATCCTTCTTAAAAAATTTCTCAAATAGGTTTATTTAATTTTTTTAACCTACACAAATATTTAAAAATTTACTAGAATATAATTGATACGAGACTAAATATAATTCTCGTTGAAGAATATAATCATGCCATATGCTTAGGCTGTAGATGAAAAGCAGCATACGTGAATAGCTGCTCTTTTTTTTTTCTATTTAGTAGTTGGGAATATTCCATAATATTATGTGGGATGGCAGTCTTCTAAATGCGACGTAAAGACGAATATTACCTATTATATAGCCTTAATCACTAATAGTGGCGGTCCATCTATATGCGTCCATGTATACATATGGATAAATGGCTATATTGCACTAGTTTAAAAATGGTATGAACTCTACTAAATGTGGGCAATAGGCTTTATGCAAGCTTATATTATTTCTAAATTGCATCCTCATTGTTGGAAGCAACCCCTTGCCCTACACTTTAAGTTGATTGCTTTATCATGTTGCATCTTAGCAGGAGCTTGTTATTCTGTGTGCAACCATGGTGGGTAAAGTTTGTTGCCACTTGGATTGTAGAGATGTGGCAGAACTGAAATGGAAATGAATTGGTGACTTTGGTCTTTTAGAGTCATGCTCCATATGATTGTATTGGAGGAGGAAGATTTCATGATTTCGATGTTGAAGGAAAGACATGACTAAAAGGTACTCTACCCAACACTTGCTCTTCAGTTGTCAACCAAAGTAGCCTTCTCCATTAATTCTATGGTAAGTGAATGTTGCCAATTTATTAGGAAGATAATTAGGTTGCGAACTAGCAGTCAGATAAAGGAGTTCCCAAGTCTACAACTCGATGACTTGAGGATTTTGGAGTGGAAATTCTCCACCTCCCTTTGATGGATGTAGAGTTCAGTTCTTTCTCTAGAATCTAATAGTTTTCTTTAAGTTCTGAATTTGTTGGGAGGCATTGTTGTAGGGGATAAAGAAATGAGCTAGCCACTCCTCGAGAAGAAAAAAGAAAAGATTGAGACCTCAATCATACCAGTTTTTTAATTGATAATTAATATTCTAGATCAAGAAATTATATCATTAATCATAGTTTATTATAAAAGCTATCGGAAAATAGATATATATTTTAAAAGGCTAGTTTTCATCCATTAAATGGATATAAAAGAGAGGTAGCAATAATATTAGTGTGGACAGCTATATACTTAGACGTATTAATTGAAAATTTGATGAGCACGATGTCACAATGGAACACTCTGATCTTTATGCATTCTGGTAGGGTCACGCATCAAAATTTAAATTCGAAAGTGGACCTTATTATTATGGCTGAATTTACTAAACACAAGAATTACAATGGTGTTTTAAATTAACATAGCTCTAATTACTCTAACTAAACATAGAGCATTTTATCTGGGCATGCAAACTATGACCTAGTTTATAGTGTTTTAGTAGTGAAATTCTAACAGGAGTTCCAATCCCAATATAGATCCAATGGCACAGGAGAGATTATAGCAATATTAGACATCAAAAGTGGAAGGAAAAAGTTTAAATTTTCAGTTTTAAGTTGCTCTTACAACTACACCAATTTAATCGAAATAAATAGGTAAATAACTCAAGGGTAGCTAGTTTTGCATTTTGGTTTGGCAGATTATAGGGTATTACAAGAGTTTTGGCTACTAAAAAAATATTAAAATTATATAAGGATTTTTTTGGAAATATTAAAGTTTTTATGAAGAAAAATATTGATGCTTTTATATGTTCTGAAATTATCTCTGAATTCTTTTTTCTCCGGCTTGGTTGTCCCAGATTGATTAAAAAGATTAAAAAAAGAGAGATGGTAGGAATCTGCAACAAGTTAGCTAGGCATGCCGACTTCTAATTGCTGCAAATTATTTTGCTAATTGCCACCTAAAGACAATGCATGACCAACAATGTCATTGGAGCCTGTTTCTTTTATAAACTTTAGTTCACCAATTTATAGATTGAACATCTTATCAATAAAATTTCATTAATGTCAAGAATTCCCTAGGCACTCTTAATTATTGACAAATTTGTATATGAATTTGGTTAATGAATGATACTACTGCTTATCCTTGTACAAAACTTTGGTATGTTCCTAAATCTTGATTAATATCTCTTTACTACCATAAAGAAAGCCTTCGATTTCAAAACTTAAAGCCGTTATTTCAATCATCAAAAATATCCACACTAGGACTTGCATCGCTTGTGCAAGACCTTAATGTATTTATCTATACATATACATATACATACATACATACATATATATATATATATATATATATATATATGAATACATACATACATACATATAAAACAGATCCTATTATAACAGCCAATAGATGTTACTTTAAATCTCTTAAAATGTTAGCTAGTAACGAAAACCTATATAGTGCAAGTTCCAAAGAAAGCAATAAGAGAGCTACTTGCTTGCTTATATAACCTTTTTGTGTTATCTTCTGTGCTGCAATGGCATTGCTCAAGTGCAATTCTTTGCCATGTAACTGTTTCAAGATCAATCAATGAGCAATGCAAGGCTACATAGAGATGTCAAATGAACGAACCGAGTAGATGGAGCTCAGCCTGAGGAAAGCTCGAATCAAGCATGAATTGATCTTAAGTCAAGCTTGAATTAATTTCAGAACAACTTAGAATTATCAAGCTCACCAATTAGGCACATGTTCAGCTCAGTTTGAGATTGAGCTTGAATTGAGCTTAAAACAATGGTAAACAAATTAAACTTGATCCTGAAGTCTAAAACGAAATTAATTTCAAACTAAGCTTAATAAGACCAAAGCTCGATCAAGCTTAGCTCATTTACACCCCTAACTGTACCTTTCATTTCCCGATGAGATCTATTTTGCATATGATATGGTTGTAAATATTTTGAATTATAAATGAGTCATTTCAACTTAAATTGCGAAACAAAGCACCAAACTTTATAGCTGTAAGGAGCCTGCACTAATGGAAAACCTGGGGAAACATAAGAAACTGCCATAATAATCATAGGGCGATGTCCCAAAAACAAAGGTGAAGGCCACATCATGGCTTTCATTATCCAAGCTCAAGTCAGAAATTATTCACAAAATAAAATCTCACATTCACATTGATAACAACAAAAATGATCACATGAATGGACATAAGCTAAAGAGGAACTTATATGCATAGGTTAACTTAGTGAACTTTGATGGTGCGCTAGCGTGTTCACATGTCATGACATACTAAAAAATAAAGTCCCATATGCAACATTCTGCAATTAGTAACGTCCCATATAGATTGCTCGAAAGGAGCTCCAAACTCCATGGAGATCTAACCATCTGCAGAGACCATTTTCAATATAAATTTTAGACGTATATGATTATGATGTCCCTCAAAAACTGCAGCAAACCCTTATTAAATGATCAATGGTGGAGAATCTCTGACACTTCATAATTTTCAAATAAAATGAAAAGTTCTGTTCTTTGCTCATTATCATGCCTGATACATAATGAAGAGAATAACCTTTATTTGGCAAAACGGTAAAATATTTGAATCATCCACTTCAGATCTAATTCTTCACGCCCATGCAAGGAAATGCTGGCTGTTGCTGGGTAATGCAATGAATATTTCCACCTCCGAGACAAATTTCCCTTGAACCTTGAATCGTTACAACCTGGGGGGCCAACCAATTTATAGATTATTTTGAACATATGAACTAAATTTGTAGAAATCAAAAAAATATGAGACTTATGCATCTTCTCAAGGGAACCATAACAATTAATTAAAGGATAGCTAAAGGATCAAAAAAAGATTGAGTGATATCCTTTGGAAAACCATATCCTTTGGTATGTTTTAATTATATGAATAAAACAGCAAAATAAAAAAAACCAAAATCTCCAATAAGACTTATATTACTCATATGAGTTTCTTACCATAGAATCTCTCAGGTCACACAGGAAAATAATAGAACAGCAAAATAGAAATTCTATATTACCTTATGACCTGGAAATGCTGATTTGAGGACATTATAAGCTTCCTGGTCCCTCTTCTCATCACCAAATGCTGGTGCTATAATTCCACCATTGGAAATGTAGAAGTTTACATAAGAAGCCGCCAACCTAGTGCCTGCCAATCTTGCTTTTGCATCCGCCCCCTGTAATGAGTAAACTGTGGATACTCAAATTCCACTAGATTGATGGCTGGAGCATTTAAATGATAAACCTTTCAGAAATAGAAGTAACTGCAGAATAGTACAGTCTGAATTACATATATTTTACACCATCTCCATATACAAGAGTTTGTGCACGAGACAATCTCTCCTTTCCAACTCCCAAGATAATTTAAGTGACTTTAATCTGAAATTAAGTTATTTTTTCTTTCCTCGATGTTTCCTTGAAACAATAGAGGTATCTTATGAATATATCCCCCCAAGAAATGGGATTTATGTTTGAATTCGCCTGGCGGTGCATCATGTAACAACCCAGGACCTCACCTATAATGGCTAGTCGGAAGGTATTAATCGAGTTCCTTAATCCTGTATAAGCACCCCAGTTCTCTTCGGCGAATAACCGATGTGAGACTAAACACACGCCCGCACGGGTCCTCACATACTTTTTCCGTTCAAGCTCTGACGTCCTCGTCAGGCTAATGGTTCAAATCCATTCAAATCTAATCACAAACACCATGATAGGTCCGTGGTCAGCCTCCATGAACCCGGCTGTAGCGTTCCCTAGTCCACATAGGCTATGGGCCGAGTTTGCTCTGATACCATTTGTAACAACCCAGGACCTCCATGAACCCGGCGGTGCATCAGGCCCCCTGCCCCTTGCTCGTAGTCTAAGAAAAAACGGATTATCATTCTCGAAATTAGAAGAGCGCATCTCGGAACTAGCTATCAAGCATTGAACAATAATAAGGGCAATAAATTTAGCAATATCCATACCACAACTATCTTCTCTAAACTACTGGTGTAACAGATCAATCAGGCCCATATCCATTGGTTGGTCATAGCTTCAAAAATAAAAGCCCCATAAAACCTTTTCTAAGCAATTACAGACAGCTTTTCCCTAAATTAATTCAGAATTAGAGAGACATGACTGCAATTACTATCTTGCTCCAAAAGTTGCTAATGAAACAATAGGTTGAGGATACGAAAATTAGAAGTAACTGAGGTTTAAAACATAGGATTTCTGCTGTTCAAAAAACTTTATCTGAACTGAGTGGTTCAGAAAATCTGGAGGAAAAAGAATCAAGACTTGAGGAAATGTTGATTTCTAGAGATGAAAATTTCATTAGCAAGAGATTGGATTTTGTGAAACAAATAATATCAGAATTGAGGGCTAACACAATGCTTTACAGAGTTTCAACAAAAAGATCTAAGACATAAAGAAAAAGGTCTGATAAAGTATAGGTACTCAAGGGTAAGGATTACTAGGAAACAATATACAAAAATATATGGAGCGGATGAAGAGTCTGGTAGGACATTTTGCTGATATCTGCTATGTTTATGAATGAATCCGATATAAGGTTTGACAAATATAGAAACACATGGAAAAGAAAGAAAAATTAGGCTAAGAGAAGTATGAGCCAGAGCTGGAGAAGAAGAAGAGAAAGAGAGAGCGAGAAGGGGAGGAAGGGAAAAGGAGCGGCGGCGGATGCTGGCAGAGGGCCGCAGGGGGCCCGCAGCTTGCCGACTTCGCTTAAAAATTCCAAATTTCTTTCTGCGGCCTCATCCCCTATTCTTTTGAAACAGGGGATACAGCCGCGGCCTCGGCCTCCACCGCCCCCCGTGGCCCTCCATCGGTGTCCGCTGCCGCTCCTCTCTCCCTCCCCCGCTCGCTCTCTTTCTCTTCTCCTTCTCCAGCTCTGGCAAGTTTTCTCTCTCAGTACAGACCCGGCAATGCCCGTACCGACTCATATCGCCGGACAACTAGTACAGTGCCCGGTACCGGCACAGTAGCCTTGCATAATATAGCATATCAAATTACTATATAGCACTTCAAGTCACTGCACTGGCAAGAGTCAAATGAAAGAAGAAATATTAGAAGCATCGATACCTCAAATCACATCTTGTCTTATCAAATACTTGCCGCATACGGAGACTTGTCGGATACTTTTCAGATATATGTTATCAAATATCATATTCTTCAAAACCAAAAAAAAAAAAACACATCAGATAGTTCATGGATACACTCGAGATATTTTCTTGATACATCCAAAAATGAAGAGAAGAACATTTGCTTTCGTTTTTCAATGTTAACCTTGAATTGTGAATGGTCAGTTTTGGAAACTATGATGTCTATAGAATTGAATGATAACTAAATGATGAGCTTGTAGAATTTGATGCTATCAAAAGCATGTTTATGGATGTTTTCACACACGCATAAATGGTCATATATAGTATACATATAGATACACATATGTCTATGTACCAAATATATATGTTTCTTTTACATGTCCTAGCTATATCATGTCCTATGTTTCAAGATTTGCCTTATTAGCATTTCCGTATCTATTGTATCCATATGTGCATCCATGTCCATGCTTCCTAGCTTGCCACAAACCATTCTGTGGACCAAATTTGCCAAAGAAAGAAGCTATAGGCAAAATAGTAGGTCTCTGAAAACACACTAACAACTCAGACAGACATCCCAAAAAAATTGTTTTTCACTATTTAAAGCAATATTGCGAAGGTATTTGCAAAGCAAATAAGAGGAGTTATTAAACGATTTTGTTTCCCCGGTATCTCTCCAAGTGAGTTTGATTAGGTCCTCAGAGTCTAAATATGTGATAAGACCATGTCCTGTTTGATCTATGATTAAGGGAGTCTAATATCGGAACAAGCATGTAACTGTGGAAGGTCTTCTATGAAAATTCAGTATGCATATCAGTATTCTTTATTTCCTACAATTTAAGCAGCTTATATGAACTCTCAGATGGGTTTCACCATGAATTACGAGTGACAGCTCAAAAAGGTGGAGAAGTTGATTACTTCTTATTTCTTAGGCTTGACAAGATGTTCAATACCCAAAAAGTAATAATAAATAAATAAAACAAAAAAAATCAAATGGAATCAAAATCATGCAGGGGGATAAGACATTGATGGTGCTTAACTAAAAGTCGCAAAGAGAAGATAATATATGATGCATAGGAAGTCCTAGTAAAATGCTTGCTCACTTGGTTCAAAAAGCACCTACACTCCAAATATGCCTATGTATAAAAACACATTAGCAGGGTGCATCCTGTGGAGGCTCTATGAACACATGGATACTTTGTGCTCTTCTCAGTATTAATGTGAATATCAGGAGAATCTAGAAAAAAAATTTCTTCCACATGAAGCTTAGGACAAGATAGCCAAGATGAAAACATTCATCACATCATCCTTTTTTTTAAACTAAGTGACATCGTGTACATTCATATAGTTCCTTTTCCATTAATAACTGATATGTGTATCAAGACAGAGATGCCACTAGGTTTCATAATAGAAGGATTAGGCTCAAATCAAAGAGGTAGGAACCCAGGTCAACTCTTGCTTGCCCTTCCAATATGTTCGTGTCTGTGAGTGTAACCTAATTAAGAACAGCAGAACAGATTAAATTCCCTAATGCATCAGCTTCCACTCATATAAACAACTCAAATCAGCTGAAGGCATTTATGACCACTAGCAAGAAATAATTTCAACTTAATACAAAAGCATCGTATATTAGTTAAAACCATCTCACTAACCGAATTATCAACTCCGTTTGCTTCTTTCTCTGTCATATAAAGCGGCCCAGGCACATGGAGTTTGATTACGTCTATTTTTCTACCAATGGCATCAGTAGAGTTGGAGAGAACTGTCAAAGCCTCAACTGACCGTCTGTATTGAGGATCCAACTCATCATCGGTCCATGCCAAAAGCACCACTCCAGGCTTAACAAAACAACACATATTGTCAACATGACCATTGGTATCCTCATCACCTACAAAAGTTATATAAATAAGAGCTTTACAAGGATAATAAAGGCCAAAAGGTTTGTTATACAAGAGAAAATGGAAAAAAGACTTTGTTAACAAATATGTAAACAGAAATGAAATCCAAGCCATGTTTAAAAAAAATCACAGGAAAAAGAAAAAAAAGAGTAAAAGGTAAGAGAAGGAATCATTTTCAGATCATATGAGCAAAAGACATAATATAAAATGTTGTATGGGGGATAAGTTATAGCCATAAACCAGGACATTGAAAGGCTGCATGGTCTGTTATCATTTACAGGTTAACAACATACACGTGGGGAAATTTCAAAAAAAATAGAAGTCATCGACATTGATAGACCTTTAGGGAGAAGGAAAATTTCCGCTAGGTACATGCTTTAACCTATATTCTATATTTCCCTCTTGTTTGATTGATAACATAAAAATGGTAGTGCAAGAATGCATATCACAAAGAGCCCAGGGATCATAACTTGTGAAACCAGATTTAGCACACAATTTCAAACATAAGAACTGAAAACAATGTAAAAAGCATTTAAAGTGAAGACTTCATGCTTGCTTGACTGATAGAACATACCATGAAGATTTCTTGTACTTTAGCAATCATAAGAGAGAGTATGTTGGCAAATATAATCAGCAGTACTATAGTATCAGAAACTATGCAAAACAATAGAGTGAACAAAAAAGCTCATGTTTCTCTTTTTTTTTTTTTTTGGTAGAATGTTTCATTTATTACTACTATTATCCTTTCCCTTTTCCTGACAAGAAATCAGAACTCCTAACATACAGAAGCATATTATCAAGAGCTTGGATATCACAGAGATCTAATAGATAGAGTATCATGTTCTTAGAGTACTTCCATAGATGCTGCCGTTCCTACTTTCACATGTCACTATTTTTATAAATGGAATGCTCTCTGGATTGCGAATTCTCTGGATTTTCGAGCCAAAGAAGCATGCGAAGATAAACTATCACTTGCTTTGTCATAAATATTTACCTACCTATGTTTAGAAGGATATCCTCATTATACTATGCAGCCAGTATCTAAAAGTTAGGAGGGTGGGGTGCTGCAGGACCTCAGATGCAGTGAACTCTAATATCAATGGAGGATTTCTTCTAAATGTGATAGTCAAACCTTCAAGCTAGATCCCACATAGACTTGAAGACTGTGCAACGTCCAGCTGCCTATTTGTAGCTGATGCAAGGTTTTTAATTCAAACCACAGAGATTTGTTAACATTCTGAATCCAACCTCCCTAGGACAAGGATATTCACAGTCTAGGGGCCTTCACATTTGATATTGCAAAAGGAAGATAGACAATAATAGGAACTAGAGAGAGTAGTAAACTAGGCCAAGGAGTAACCTGGAACTACTAATAATTGAAAAGAATATGTGACAAGAAGATTTATTGGATAGTGGACCCATTATTTCTTCCCAACAAAAACCCAAAGGAAAAGACTAGCTAGATTTTATGCTACAAACTAACTGGTCTATGTAAGCAAAAGACTCAAAACTAGAAAAATTAATTACTATAAAAGGAAGAAAAGAGAAAAAGAATCCCCCTAATATGCTGATGTCTGGCCTTCACTCCCTTCAACACTGTTGAGTCTTTTGTATCCTCCAGAGCTGAAGGAAGCTTCAATTATTTGGCCATTCACTTCCCCTGACTTGAGCTTTTTACTAGTATAAGATGAATGACTCAGAAAATTTCTGATGATTTTGGCCCTGGAAGGAGGCGTGTCTTATGGTGTCTTTAGGGTAGGCTGACTAGTTTCATGTCTAATGTGAGATTAAAGAAAACTCGTGGAAAATTTGCAGAAGTGCCAAAAATCACGAAGTCTGATGAAGTTTACCCATTGAAGAGGTTCTGGAAGAAGAACCAGGTGGCAACTAACTAGCTATCCAGTCCAAAGAGAGAGATAATAACCAGCAGTGCAATTAAACATAATCTGATTAGCTGTCTAAATTAAGGCCCTAAACTGGTTGGGGCTTGTCCCGAAAAGTACAGCTACTTAACAACCATCTGATCAAACTGATGGTCATTGGCTAGCCATTAGTTTTCCTGGGGAATGGTGATGCTAGATATCTGTGAATGGTCATGATTTTAAGACATTTGGAATGTCAGGATCCAGTGGTATCATGTAAATCGATGTTTGGCCTCTCTGTGGAGTGTTGAGAGGTGGGATGTCTACAAGTTGTAGGTGGGGAAATCTTATTATAACTGTTAGGAGTATTATGGTATGCATCACCACATTCTTGTGTAATTGGTGAACACTATGCATGGGGCAATTGATTGAATAGCTTTATATACTGGGTCCTCCATCCTCGCCAACCTATTAATGAGTCACCACATCCAACTCATTTTACAACAATAGCACCTAAAATTTCATGGATATGTATGCAGCTTGTAGTTGGAAAATGCAGGTTTAGTCTTTTCATTTCAACGTTTCCAGTTGATCAAGAGTTGAGCAGGATATGTCAAAATTGTTGATCATTTATTTTTTTCTTTCTTTTATTACAAGCTAATGTTTAGCAGAAGCTATTCACAATCTCAATTTTACAGATAACTTGTCAACAATGAGTTTGAACTCAGAAAATTGGAGTTATGAAAAAAGATAAAATATAAAGAATAAATATTTATAGTTACCATAAAGCCCTCTGGGCAGCCAAATGACTTTTCTGACCCCAAGATACATCTTTAGCTCATCTTCTATCTCTTCTCTACTCATATCAGGGTTTCGATTTGGGTTCAATAAACATTCCTCAGTTGTAATACAAGTACCTGTTGAAAGATAAGTAATAGACATAAAACATGAGAGCCTTTCAAATAGAATCTTCACAATATGTGAATAATGCAAGTATAAGGTATATAATCCAGCCTTTGAAGACAGTCCATGACCTAACCAAGACATCAGTTATACCATCTGAAAGGAGTGCTCCTCTAATAAAGAAAAAAAAAAATCATTTCTTGACTGCCTTTTATGTCCTTACACAAGTTCAGTCCTATTCTAAAGGTAAACTCACAACTAAACAAGTAGCAATTTTAGAGTAGAGTAAAAATATTATTGTAATGGATCAAATATTATTTCAAAAGAATGTATATAATGCTCATTTGGGAGCTTCCGATCAAATACCTTTTAATAAAAATTCGTACCATTTTGATAAACTTCTTGGCGAGCCCGACCCCAAATATTTGGGAAAGAACTTGATGATTATGGTATAGTACCATTAGGATAAAATATCCAACTTCAAATTCACCATCAGGGGTGCTAATAGGTAAAAGACCCCTGATAACAATACAACTGGGACCAGCTGCTTAAGCATCTTGATATTATTTTGCAACAGGACCTGACAAGGAAAGGTAAATGCAGAGGGGGGAGCCATTGTGTTGAGTGTTATGCACTTGAAGAACCATGGAGAAGATTGGGAAGTTCAAGTAATCTTCAAAGAAACATAAGAGAGTAGGATATCAGAGAAAGGCCCAGTAAGGAACACACAACAACAAACCCGACAAAGACTACTTGGAGATCAAATAGCGGAACTTAACATCCAGTCCTTTGTTTAATTGCCATTTTATGTTTCACTCCTTTACAGGATTTTATATTTAGCCCTGTACACAGTTAAGCCTGTGTTTTGCATACAATTTGGCTGTTCTATACACAGTTGTCCTGCTTTGTGTGCACACACAAAGAGGCCAGGGATTAAAATAAAATCTCCAACAAAATTAAGGGAAAGCATAAAATTTTCAGTGATTAAACATAAAATAGCAGTCTGACCAAGGGGTGGACCTCAATTACCCCGACCAAATACGCGAAAAGCTCAAATATAGACATTTTTTAAGAGTTATCATTGTATTAGGAGTTTCCCTCAAAAAAAAAAAAATCTGAGTATTTTAGGATCAAGTTGTATGGGCTTTGCATATTTTTAAGATATAGCTCGTTATTCTTGTTTGAGTAGGAGCAGTTTACGTGAGCAATATGGATGGGACCTTCAGAGGCTTGCTCACATTACAAAAGGGTTTAAGAGAAAATATCCTATTAGAAGTATATGCTGTACTTTAAGATTCTCGCATGTCTCGTTAGGTGCTCTGCCTGGTGCTTTAATGTAGCATTGCCACTTATATGGGTCAGATTTGTGTAGTAGATTTGTGTGAGAAATATTCAAAGATGATAATGCATGGGATTGATAGCTGTGAGAACATGGCAGTGCTAGATATATGATCCATGTACACATGCGATTATACACGGACTATGCACAGGCAAGTCATAGACACTGATGCACCCATTAGATTTCTCTCACTCTCCACAGCCTCCCCTCTATCTCCTCTTCACATCTCCAAGCAACTCCACCTCCCCTGTTAAGCCATGCAGACCCGCCTTCCATCACTAATGTTGGCGTCATTCATACCCCGGACCTCTTAGTAGTCATTATCTTGGAACTTCACCACCAGGATGATCTCCCTCCAACCCAATGATAAGGATCTTACCATGTTAATTAATCCATCTACAATGACCACTGCAGGTGCCCATTTGCCCCAACCAGCGAACTCTCTCCCCTTTAATTGCCCTCAAGAGCGTCGATCCCCCTTCCGAACATAAGGCCTTTAGCCTTGGTTAAATTACAGAATTTAGTGATTAAATAATCTCTATCAATATTACAATACTGTTTGTGCTAATATATCAACATATCTTAGTTTATAGCAGCTGAAATAACACTAGACAATATTTTACATGTCTCATCTTGAAAGTGTGTGATCAATATTCAGACCAAGTGAAATCCTTGGAAAGAAGAAAGATGGACGGAGCATAAGTTCAACTAAGCATGAATTTTATAAGCCTATTTGACAAAAGAAAACATTAAAACACTATTTGGAAAGAGACATATCCTATGTTGAATGCGAAAGATGAGAGAAGAAAGAATCAGAACAAAGAAGAGAAGGACGAACCCTTTGTTTGGTACGAAGGATGGATAGGGTAAGAAGGATGGATGAGGGAGAGGATGGATGGAAATGATTCCCTCAGTTTGGCATAGGAATGAAGGATAAGATGGATGATATTTATATGATAATTTTACTAAACCACCCTTTGATAAAAAAGAGTGAAATGTTAAAGTTTTGTCAAAAATATTAATGAGGGGTAATTTTGCCAACGTAGAAACCCACCCCTCACATGCTTCATTCATCCTTCCTTGCATCCTCTCAAATTAGGAGGATGTAAACTGGTGGGCCAGGATGGATGGACAATTCCTCCTTTTCATCCATCCTTTCAAAATTTTTTGAACCAAACAGTTGATGGGGGCCATCTATTCTCCCTCTCATGGCCCCAACCAAACACAGGGTAAAGATCATGACATTATCGAGCTTATGCAGAAGATATATGCCTATTTTTCTCACATGCCAAAAGAAAATCAATTGCCTCTATTTCTGCAAAAGATTAAGCTCATTTCTTTATACCTAGACCAATTGTTTCAATTCTATATAAACCATGGTATGCTGTACCGATCGGTACAGGTCGGTACCGGGCGTACCGTACCCGTACCGATGGATACCAGTATCGGTACGCCAGTGTCGGTACGCCTGACGTACCGCGTACCGTACCGTACCGACATTCGGTACGCTTATACTAGTGCGGCACCGGTACGGGGTTCGGTACCGGTACGGCGAACCTTGATATAAACACAAATGCTTGGGAAAATAAAAGAATAGTAAACAACCACAGCAATATAAAGTTTCCAAAACACCCACATAAATGTCATAAGTAAAAAGTTACCTTCTCCATCTACATGAATGCTTCCACCCTCAAGAACCATACAATGCGGAAATCTAGGGAGCCTCTCCAACTCCAAAATCTAAAAGTAAAATTGTAACAGAAATGAACACCAAATATAGGCAAGCATGCAAAAACAAGTTTATAACTACTATTAGAAACCTTATGCCAAAAGAAAATTGCTTCACTGACCTTCTTGGCAACAAGAATATCAAGGCTCCAATCACTATAACAACCTTCCTCTGCCTCTGGACAAACAAAATAGACCAAATAAATCCTTTTATACTCAATGAGCACACCATAATGATATATGAAGGGCAACTATCGTGGATTTGCAAAATTTAAAATACCAAGTAATCATCAATGGATAATGTAAACTGTAAAGAATGAAACCAATTCTAATGGTGAATTGTAGGTTTCCTTCCATCTCTTAGACAATTTTCCATTTATATTACACAATTTATCTTAATTTTCTTTCGCACATTATATGAAGATAATATGGTTTTTTTCTAGGAAATAAATTTATTAAATTGCCCTAGGCCAAATAAATCCTAGCATGTCCATATGCACATGATCTTGGAGGTGTGTAGGGAAATCATTCAAACAAAAACAAAAATAAAAGAAAAAAATAAGAAAATACGATTCCCTCCCTCCATTAGTGATTCTTATTCCATGCAAGAGTTTAACTAAATACTCAAAAAATGGTTTTAAGTACTCCGAGGAATGGGAATACCAAGTGACGAATAGGGTTTCATAAGAAATCTCCTGATGGAGACGAGAACCCTAGTGAACCTGAGCAAAAATCAACCCTTTTTCTGTATTATGCTACATCACTTCTTTAGTTGGATCCATCGGAAGTGGCAGCAACCGTAGATGATTCAACATCCAAAGAATTTGCCTGAGCCTTGTTAAGACCAATAACCTCCTTAAGCTTGTTAAGCATGGCCTCAAGATTCAACTTGAGAAGAGAATGAGCCGAGGCTGTTTTGATGAGGTAAACTTGTCTGGAGGCATCTAAGCACATTCATTGTAGTGTAGGAGTTGCATCCATGCTCTTACTACCATGGCTTCTTGGTGCAACAGCAGGACCATTGGGCGACAACCACACCTAGAGAGGGAGGGGAGGAGGGAGCAAGGAAAGGAACAGAAGTGGAAGATGGATGGGTTGAAGCTATACTAGAGATTGCAGGCAATGTAAACTAATTAGATAGTGGAGGAAGAGATATTGTCAAGGTTCACAATACCGGTATGTGTTGCCCCATATCAGGCAATAATGTGTTGAATCAATGATGAACTGATACTCAGTATAGGGTTGTAGTAAGTCATGGTATGCTGAATCAATCTCCGTATTAGGTGTACCAACACTATACCAACATGAGATTAGTAATGAGATCTGATACCAAGACTAAAACCTTAGTTAATATGATTTAACGCATAAATCATAAGGTGCAAATATTGAATTATAATATCAAGCAACTAAAGTGGCACAAAAAAATGCTGTAATGAAGTGTTGTTGCCGAACTTAAATTCTAGTTGTGAGCAAAGTACGCACAAGTTAGGTAGAATCTTTCACCATAGTTTTGGAATTAGGATAATCAAGGTATTCATTTCTTAAATACACATGATCTTTTCCATTTGTTTCTCAAAGCTAGTTGTTCTTGTAAAATTAATGTCTTTTTCCACTTGTTCTTTTGTTGTATGGAAGTTGTCCTCAAGTCTCCATGCTAAAATAACTAAAACAATGAGTACAAAAAGAAATAAAATTATCAAAAAACTAAAAAAAATAATGTAATCAATTAATTATAGAAAAACTAACCTACTAATTTTTGATATCATGACAATTGTCCAGCATCAGTCAAGCATTTCACCATGATTAAATAATTCTTCATGAATATTTTGAGGAAATGATCATAACCTTACTTGTACCATGGAACCAATCATTTTATCAAGGTTTGCCGAACTAGTACTGAAGTTTGCATCAGCCAGTGACCAGTTCGGTACAGTGCCGATTTGTATAGTACCAAGCCGAGGTACATCGGAGATGAAAGATCGGGAGAGGAGGGGAGAGGGGGAGAAATCCTAACCCTAGAAGGAAAACCAGGAGAGAGAGAGAGAAGATGAAAGGCATAGAGAGGGAGAGAAGGAGAGAGGGGGGAAGAGGGAGGGAGAGAGGTGTATCGAGGAAGAGGCAATGGTGTCGACGTTGATCAAGTGTGATGGCGTCATCTTCAATGTCGTTTTAGAACGACGAAGAAGGAAAGGGAGGGAGGGAGGGAGGGAGGGAGGGAGTTTATGGAGAGAGGAAAGAAGGAGGAGCAGGAGGAAGAGAGAGAAGGTTGGAGGGAAGGAGAGGGAGGAGAGGAGAGAGGCATACCTCATTGGTGGTAGCAGCCGATAGCCCCAAACCCTAACCCTAACCATTGATTGGAGCTGCAGATGTTGGTGAGGGCTCTCATGGCATTGATCAAGGATGACGACGTCACCTTTGGCATTGTTCAAGGAAGATGGGGTGGGTCGGCGTTGAAGGAGAAAACGAGAGAGAGAGCGAGAGCAGTCAAAGCGGCCGACGGGTCAGGGGGATTTTATAAGCCGAACCAACCTGAACAGTTCGACCATCCCGATTTCGTATCGGTTCAATTTGATACGCGCCAAAACATCCAATTCGGGTTGGTTCGACAAACTCAGCAATAGCATGTAAAAGTGCTCATATATTGAGTGATGTTAATCATTGAGAAATTATCCAGAGACCCATATGTAATTGTTAGTGCCCACTGCATAGTACTCTTGTCACAAACCCCAAGATCAAAGGAAAACATACAATCTTCTTTTTCTTTTAGATATGACATCCATGAAGGATAAAAAGAAAAAGTCGATAGGAACATCTCCTCATCGCTACAATCATCCCATTAAAAACTAAATGGTTCCTCACATGAAAAGCCAGGACTATTAAGAGTGGTTAATAGCTTCAAACACTTATAGGGGCTATTGCAGCCTTGTTACCCAAGGTTAGTTTCCCAAGTGCTGTAGCTATTATTCTATTCAGGTATTTAGTTACATATTAGTAGTAGGTTAACCTAAAGAAGGTTTTCTTAGCAAATAACAGAGTGCAACTAAAGTAGGGCCTAAACTGGACTGCACTGGCAGTCTCCAGTACCAATAATAAGATGCATATGATTATTTCATACTGGTAAAGTTTTGAGCCATGAAAATTACTCTCAGGATTTACACATACAATCCTATGTGCACATATATAAATATACACTGACATGCATACTTAAATAAATATGCACACACAGCTCAATAATCAACATCAATGTATACAACATGCTTCTTTCTCTTCGAGTACAACAAGAGTTGTCAAAGAACACAAAGGAGGTTGTAGTAAAACACTGGTTATAAAATCCAGCTGAGATTAGCATCAAAATAGGCTCTGACCTTGAGAAGAGATGGAAATACAAGAAGAGACTGACTGGTTATCCCTTTAAAGCTATCATAGACTAGCGAGTGATTTGGGGTAAAATTGAAGAGCATTGGCAAGCCAAAGAATGGTGAATGCACATGGCAATAGCATAGTGCAAGCACAAAGAGCACGGACAAAATGGACTCATTGGCAATGGTACATCTAAAAAGGATTACGTTGACTTAAAACTGCTTTCCAGTAGATGATAGTAGGAAGAGCTTCTCTGTCAACATGAAGAAACTTTTAGTTAATGTCCATCAATGTGCTAAAAGTGTGCATATTGATATATATGTTGTGATAACAAGTATCAAAGCCCAAATTGTAGGAAGGGGTCCAAGGTCTTTAAGTCCAAATTGAAATGAAACATGTCATTGCAATTCTGCATGCATCACCACAAGGAATAGTCATATCATTGATACAGAGCAAGAGAATAATGTTATCGTTGGAAACAACACCAAATCAAGGAGCATAATTATCATGTTTGTTTGATAAAAGAATACAAAGGATGATGAGCAAAATGCTTAAACTGGACATTAGAAGTTTACCGAGCCATAGATAGCCCGATGAAGGTGACAACTTTGTGGAAAAGATGCCCAAGGTGAATAGGACATACAGGCTTCACTCAGCTCATTGTCACAAAAAAGTTTCACAACTAATGAAAATAGCAACAAGATCAGTAGCCATGTTCCCAAAAGTGCGAATGCCTCATTGTAGTCAATCTGATACTCCTAAGTCAAAACACAAGACAAGTTTTTATAGAGTTCTAATGGAACAGTAATGCATAGTATACTTTCTAGGCCTACTTGAGGTGTTGGATACTTTTAATGCAAGAAAGGTGATAAAGTCCATGGAATGGTGCAGGGAAGAGCAAAAGTTCTCCATCACCCTCTGCAAGGAAATCTATGTCATGGTAGGTAGAGCTATAGAACAAATGTTTTTCTTTTAAAAAAAAAGAAATAGAAGTATTAGAAAATCCATGAGAAAGGGTTATGTGGGGTAAAATGCAGTCTTCTCTTCTGTCAGTTATCTAAATAGTGAGCCAGCCCCTCCAGAATTCTGTACTTACCGGGCCTAGTCATGATAAAAACAAAAGGAGAAGTTCGTACAGGGAGTTTTTATGGAACAACATCAGGTGGCTATTATCAAGCTTCACTCCACCAGTTTTAAACATGACACATGCAAGTATAGCATGTTTTGTTATTTAACAGCATTTAGCACTGCTTCACAGTAAGTGGTTTTCCATTTTTTTCCTTTTCATTTTCTCACTTAGTTTACTATTTTTTGTTATAATAATGCACTTTTATTTGCCTTCACAGTTATAGGGAATGCGCAGAACACTAAGCACTATAATCATTAACTCCACAGTGAAATCAAAAATGCACGAGGCCAAGAAAAGAATAGTGGATAAAAACATAAAACCAGGGAACATAATCTAAATTCCATACCACCCCAGCAATTAAATGTCCAATCAATGCCTGCAACTTGCTGCTCTTGGGATCCCGAAATTGGTTTCCTGTCTCGTTGAACAAACTAGTGTCCAAGAAATTCAATCTGTGCTGCAGTACTATAACATATATGCAAATAATAAGATCTAAGTGGAAACAAAGGAGCTCACTGTAGGTCCAATATCACGAAACCAGGCATCATTCATGCTCATCTCGACCACCCTGATGTTGTCCTTACCGTGCAGCAACCCGTATGCATTTGTGTACTGAAGCATTAGAAGTATAAGTGATGAAAATGAGAGAAAACCATGATCACTGTTTACGAACTTCATGCACAAACCTGAGCAGCGCTTGCACATACGGTAACCGGCTCAAACTCTGAAATCGCCATGGCCACTGCAGCATACACCCTCTGAGCAGGAACTGCATTATCCCGCCAATTATCCATGCGTTCCTGAAATTCACATGAAACACCAAGACTTCAAAATTTATCAATGAACTAATATGAGTACGTACAGACAGCCGCCGCCATTGCGGGCAATTCCTCTTCTTTTTTTCTTTCTTTAGAGACCACATCAAAGAACTATCCACAGTAAACACAAGTATATCATCAAAAAGACACAATCTTTTCCAGGTTTCTGTTAGGTAAACACATGGTCATCGGGGTACATCAAAGATACTAGACAGACTGACGCAAATTCGGTCTTTTTGGATTCGGATTTCAATGTCCCACGTATATAGCGAATCCAATGGACCGAATTGATGAAGAATCACTATAAGTTCAGGCCTTACTAAAACTAAAAGGGAGAAAAAGAAGATATTAGAGATCAATAAACAAGTTTAAGGCATGGAATCCTAAAATTTCAAGAAAACCTACAAATTCCAACATCAAGAATAGAATCAAAAAAGTCCAGGAGACATCCCAAGGAGGGAGTTTTCGACCTTGAAAAAAGAAACAAGAGGCAAAAGAAAACAAGGGCGGGGTACTCACAGGCCAACCCATCCAGCACTGGTGATGGGGCTCCCACTCGGCGGGCATGTGGAAGCCCAAGAGGGCCGGTTTCCCCTCCAAATCCCTCGCCATCCCCTTCCCTCCCCTTGCCCTTCACCTCTTTAGAGAAACTTTGTTTCCAACCAGGACTCCCTGGAGAAGAAGATCGAGGACTGGAACGAGCACTGCGACACGGGCCCGCCTCGAAGCCTAAAAACAACAACAAAAAAAAAACCACAAAGAACCTTAGAGTAAGGGGATCATCTCAAAAGTAATGATTACTTAAAGAGCGCATTACGCAATAAAAACGGCATCTAATTGTGGACTTAAATCAAAGAACGACGCGACAAAGTGGTAACCTATCCTTTTTCTAACATCACATCTTGGAATGCCAAGGGGAAAGGATGGAATCTTTCCTTCGGGCGGGCGGGTATCTTCTGTCGCCGGAACAAATTAATGATTTCCACATGCACATGCGCATGCACCACAACATAGTGACTACTTTACTATTTTTTACTAAAATTATTATAAAATAATATATAATTTTATTCCGTACCAAGTAGTCGGGCTAATATTTATTAGAAATTTTTTTATTGATACCTTTCTAAATATCAGATTTTGCATGAATACTCTTCCAAATTAATATTTATATGTATACCTCGTAAAATTCTATTATTATACAAATGCCCCTAATATAATGATTATTCTAACAGGATAAAAAAAATCAAATTTATATTAATTAAAAATAAAAAAATTTAAAATTACACTATTGTCTCTATCTTCTTTCGGGGTCGTGATCTATTTGCATGTCTACCCATTAAGGGTATTTTAGTCATTTTAATTTTGAAACAGTTAATTTTTTAACGTTGTTAGATAGCATGGGTACATATGCAAAAACAAAAATAAAAAAAAGCTAGAATAACAAAACAAGTGTTTTACGAGGGTATACATGCAAATATTAATTTTGGAAGAGAATTTATGCAAAATTTAATATTTAGAAGGGCATTCATGAAAAAATCCTATTTATTAATTTAAATTAAAAATATTGCAGATTTTATTTTAAAAAATAAAATCTAAAATCAAGATCTTATTGAAGGCTAAATTACGCTAGCTAGTTAGAGATTTTGAGTCGGTTAAGTTCCCCATTCTTCCTTGATGAAGCATGGGGTGTAATAGTATATTGAGTCCATAATAAGATTGTGAACATGCTCTCAAATCATAAATTGAGTCGGTCAAAAGTTATAAAGATAGATTAAATTTTCGTTTGATCTGGCTTAATATTTTATCTGACCCAAATGTCTATAACAAAGATTCGAAGCCAAACTAACTTAAGAAAATACTTTTGTAATACATGGAGGTAGGTGGTTCATGATTCAGGTATTATATATTTCTTATAGCAACATTTTGTTTTGATTGATTAAATTATTATTTGATCTAGCTCATTCAAAAATCCCACTCAAATTTTTTAATAGAAATTCAAATATGGACTTAACTAATTATTTTTGTAATATGTGGAGATGGGTGCTCCATGATTTGGGTATTAAATATTGCTCATAGTGATTGCAATATGTGGATGGCAGGTGGGTGCAATGGCATCTTAGAACTTTCCACATGCAAATGTACTGTAATATAGTTATTACTTTACCATGTTTCACTAAATTTATTATGAAATAATATATTATCTTATTCGGAGAGAAAATATCAACTAGTTGAGCTGATATTTATTAATTTAAATTAAAAATTAAAAATTTGATTTTTAAAAATAAAATCTAAAATCAAGATCTAGTGGAAGGTTAAACTTGCTAGCTAAGAAGTTGAGTAGGTTAAGTGCGTTGTCCTCTTTGGATGGAGCATGGGCTGGAATACTACGATTGAGTCCTTGATAAGGTCACATATTTGGTCAGGGGTGATTAGATTATTATTTAAGGCAGGATTAATTTAGGCAATATGCTCTCAAATCTTAAATTGAGTTGGTCTAAAATTAGAGAAGATTGATTAAATTTTTGTTTGATCAAACTCAGTATTCGATCTAACCTGAATGTCTATAATAGAGATTCGAACCCAAACTAACTTAACCAAATACTTTTGTAATACATTGAGGTAGATGCTTCATGATTCAGGTAATAAATATTTCTCATAGCAGTATTGTATTTTGATTGACTAAATTTTGATTCGGTCTGGCTCAAATTCAAAGATCCCACTCGAATTTTTATAACAGAGATTCGAATCCGGACTAACTTAACTAATTATTTCCGGAATCCCTGAAGATGGGCGCTCCTATTAAATATTACAAATAGCAATATTTTATTAGTAAAGGAGGAGCGTAAGCCATGTTTTGTGGGCCAATAAATGTAGGCCCAATTGGGGGTTTTCAACATTCTTCTATATAAACAGCATTTGTTCATCACTTAAATAATATAATAAATTTATAAAATAAAAGGATATTTTATGAATAAAAAATAGCCCAATGGAATGCAGTGGGGGTGTGCGACGAAGACAAAGCAACTGCCACGTGTCTCAATTGGAGGGTCCCACCCACCCATATATAGATACAAGGCCTAGCCTGTGAGTTGAACCTGAGTATCATTGGAAGAGATTTCCATCCAAGATGAAGGGCTGGTGATGCGGGGCCAAACCCTTTGATTCAAGATATATGGTATTTTGTTGATGGTTGTTCAGCCTTTGTGACGAGATATGTTTCCCGACGGGCAAATGGTGCGGTGAATTGAATGTGATGCTGGACAACAGGGAGAGAAAGGGGGAGAGAAGAAATAGAAAAGGAGAGAGAGGAGGGAGGAGGAGGACGAAGAACTAGGTTTCACACCTAGCCCCGCTCAGAGTTTCACACGCCAGAGCTTGAAGAAAGAGAATTAATTTTTATTTCATTCATAGCATAATCTTAAACAAATGCATGGACCCATATATATAGGGTCACAAAATAACAAAAAGACTCATACAAAGAAAACAATCCCATAAAAAGTCCTAAAATGACAATATGCAAACAAGCCCCTAAAAAGAAACTAGTCTCACAAAAAACCCTCAAAATAACGAAATACCAAAATAAGCCCTAAAGGCTGTCAAATAACAAAATACCCTAATAAGCTCAAATAACATAAAATGATCACTCCCAAAATAGAATCAAGCTGGCTGGAACTGTGAGGACCCGTGCGGGCGTGTGTTTAGTCCCACATCGGTTATTCGCTGGGTCAATCTTGGGTACTTATATAGGATCAAGGAACCCAAATAATAACTTCTGGCTAGCCATTTTGGGTGAGGTCCTAGGTTGTTACAAATGATATCAAAGCGGACCTGGTGCATAACCTATGTGGACTAGGGAACACTGCAGCATGAATCTATTGGGGCTGACCACGGGCCAATCGTGGTGTTTGTGATTAGATTTGAATAAATTTGATCCCTTAATCTGACGAGGACGTCAGGGCTTGAATGGGGGGAGTATGTGAGGACCCGTGCGGGCGTGTATTTAGTCCCACATCGGTTATTCACTGGGTAGATCTTGGGTACTTATACATGATCAAGGAACCTAAATAATAACTTCTGGCTAACCATTTTGGGTGAGGTCCTGGGTTGTTACAGGAACATCCTCCTGTGGTGACCGTAGATCCGAGTGACGGGTGACCTGGCACTGTGTCCACACCAGAATGGCTTCGTATGTGGTAGATCATTTAGAAATTTTTTTTTAATCTTTTGAGGCTTATGTACTCGTAAAGTTTAGAAATATTTTATTTTCTAATTTTTACAGCTGGATTCATATCAAATTCGTGTAATACGCAGTCTGAGCACAATGAAAAGAGAAAGAAGAAGAAAGGTTTCGACTCTTAAGCTAATGTTCAGATCATGCCACATGTCTATTTTTAACGCAATGGTGCTTTTTCATAACATGCACGGATCTATGTTCAAACGAAGCAGCCCACTTTCTTATGTCATTGCGCATGCTTGAATTATGTCTACATGGGCCAAATGTATGGTTATCCGTGGAAACAAACGGACCAAGAGTTAGTCTTAAAATCAAGATGATAGTAGGGATGTGTATTCTACCATATATAATATAAATTCCCCCAATAACTGTTCATAGGTGTGCCCATCCTTCCATATTTTCAAACTTTTGGTTTGTCTCTTTTCATATATGGTCTATGGGGTTGTAAATAGGTCTGAGTTGGACTGAGGCATGCTTGACCCGATCTAGCTTAGTTTTATATTTGGGTTGTCATTTGGGACCTGGATCCAATTTATTTGTTGATTGAGTCAAATCAACTCAGCTCCATGAAAGGATTTGAGACTTGGAGTCCAACTGAGGTCTACTATGACCTGGTCCCAACTCGAGATGTTTATGTTCGAGTTGGATTGAGTCTATAATTTGAGTCAAAATTCTAATTATTTTTTATATCTAAATATAATAATAGATAATTAAATATAAAAGTACTAAAAAATAAATAAAATCAAAAAGAGCCAATTTAAACTTAAATTTTCATTCAAAATAATTTTAATGTTATTAAAGTAATTGATCTTTTTTAGTCTACAATATGATTTTTTAATATATATATATATATATATATATATATATATATATATATATATATATATATATATATATATATATATATTGATATACTTAGGAGCATTATAAGTAAGAATCCATCAAAATAAATAATGAAATATGAAAGTTTAATATAATTAAGTAGAAAAAGATGAGAGAAAATGTAGTTGTTGAGATGAAAAGGAGGAAATCATTTAAATGAGAATTCATTTAATGAATTGGAAAAGTTATTTAGAGTAAAGAAGAAGAAAGTTTATATGATTTGAATTTTGGGTTGAGTGAGTGATCTGATCAAGGAAAAGCGGCTAACTTCCTCAACCCACTCAATTCGAAACTCTTAAAAAAAATAAAGAAAAAGGTTGAAAAATTGGTGAAAATAGGGTTTAAATTCTCTTTTCTTTCATTGATGATTATAAATTGAGATATATAGTTTCTATTTATAATTGTAATATCCATCCTTACACATTTCCGGTTGGATTTCTAACATAATTCAAACAAGACTAGAATTTTTGAAAATAGACATGACTAATGAAAATAAATACGAAAAGCTAAAATTCTATAAAAGATAGATCTCGACTCTTATATCGGTTTTACCTTCAATCGTCCATTTAATTCATTTCAAATTGAAATATCCGTCTGATCAAAGTATTTTCCGATAAGAAAATTTTTAATTTGATTGGTCCCTTGGAATCCAAAATATGAAAATTTATGTTATTGTACCGTCTACATAGTTTTTATCTGGCGCATATAAAAAAAAGCCAGTGCATCTGAAGATAATTCCAATTGCCCACATTGCACGCACAAGACCGAATGCACTAATGTTGAAGTGAGGCATGATGTATCTAATTAGTGTACAAGACATTCAGTGTAAAATAAAAATAATCAACACAAAGCAACAACATCTTGGCTGACAAGAAAACAAACGAATGTGTTCATGTATGGTTAATTAAGACTTCCAATCTTAGATTGGGCTTTCTAGATTACATTGCGGAACACTAGACAATTTTTTATATAATTAAATGCAACACAAGTGTTCCAACCTGTGCATTACTTCTAAGATTGGTGAACTTAAACCACCAAACGAATCAAAATCTCTCACCTAGTTCGACGAAGATCACGTCAGACGACCGGGGTTCCATAGATTTAGCTAACCTAGTTCCACCAACCTCACTAACGTTAGTTGATCCTCTCTTGACCCGGCTCTCCTCTTCACAAATCCTACTCCACCACGTACTGCCTTCACATCAACATATATAGGGATGCATGAATAGAAACCTTCACATCATCTCTTGCTATCATCCAAAGAGAGGAGAACTAAGGCAATGGCTTGCAATCTCTGCTTCTCCAAACCCCTGCATCTCTTCTTAGCTCTTGTTCTAGGGGCTTTCACTACCTTCTTGGAGGCACAGGATCCTTCCCAATTGAGTTTGGACTACTACCTGAAGACATGCCCAAATGCTGAGCTGATTGTGAGAAAAGAGATGGAGTGTGCAGTGCAAGCCGACCCCCGCAATGGCGCCGCCATCCTTCGTCTCCACTTCCATGATTGTTTTGTTCAGGTATTTAGGACATCTTTGATGGCTAGTAACTAATGATGCCAAAGTAATTGGAGTTGCAGGAGGGACGTGGAATTAATTACATGAAATTCCTAAAGCAATAACTCAGTCGTACTTGAGTGGAACTAAATTTTCATTACATTTAGATTGCCCTGTAGGTTGGACGTACTACATGTGAATTTTTTTTTTTGTTGAAGTTTTAAGCTATCAGGAAGCCACAAGCCCACAATCAACATAGTTTGAGACGAAAAAAGTATGCATTAAAAACCAGAGTAGATGATACGTGAGCTTTTTGCATGGTTGCAGGGCTGCGATGGATCGGTGCTGCTGGACGACACAGTCACGCTGATAGGGGAGAAGCAAGCAGAACAGAACGTGAACTCTCTGAAAGGTTTTGACATTGTCGACAAGATTAAAACCAGACTGGAGGCTGAGTGCCCTGGCGTTGTCTCCTGCGCTGATTTGCTCGCCATAGCAGCAAGAGATGCAGTCATTCTGGTAGTCATTTAATTAACCACTGCTTAACTTGGTCACAATATATTTCAGGTTTTAAAAAGGCTCAAGAACCTTGGCAAAATCCAAGCCACAGATGATAAAAGAGGCTAACTTGTGTTCCGCAGAAAGCCTTCTGAATTGTTTGCTTTTCTTTTTTATGTGGTTCTGAATTGTCTGCATGCATGATGGCCCTTTAATTTGTTCTCCTCCCATTGTTCTTTCTTTAAACTGGGCAGCTTGGAGGGCCCTACTGGGATGTACCGGTGGGCAGGGAGGATTCCAAGACTGCTAGCTTGGAACAAGCAAACACAGACATTCCAACTCCTCAGCAGGGCCTGGTCACACTCATCTCCAAGTTCCTGGCGAAAGGTCTCTCAACAACAGACATGGTGGCCCTTGTAGGTCTGTCCTTTTCTCATCACATCCACTATGGAGACTGTCCTACACTAAGCTATTGATCTACATAGATATCCACAAACCATATATACATCAGTAAAAATGTGAACTCATGGAGAATGAATTGATGAACAATCAGAGAATGTAGGAAAGGGAAAAAAAAAATCAAGAACCATATCTGGAAATTCATTAAATCAAACCGCAGTTTTACTCCCCTAAAAATTAATGCTTCTCCACATTTATCTCATACAAATTCAAACAATGTCAATAATACATTATATACCAGTAATAATTTTAATGATAAAATATATTGCAAACTAATTAGAGAGAGTGGTTCTAACCATTCAGAAAAATTGCAAGTGCAAATTTTGAACTTGACACAAACCATATGGCAAACAATTGAACCAGGAGCCTGCACTACATATTTTTTTCATCAAATTTTTCTCTTCGTTCTACCACTTTGTCAGTATGTTATAACCATTACCCTTCTGAAACACATTTCTTCCTTTGATAATATGCATCGCCAACTTTGTGTTCAAATAATCGACGTGCATGGCCCTTAGCTGACAAATGCATGGCACGAACCTTTATGCGCTGCTAACGATGGCGTCGAACCAAATGAAACAATTGCAGGTGCCCACACCATCGGCGTGTCTCGCTGTGCCAGCTTCCGGGATAGAATCTATGGAGACTTCGAGCTGACAGCAAAGTTTGAAGGAACCTCTCAACTATACCTCAGCAAGCTGAAAGAGGTTTGTCCCGAGGACGGAGGAGACGATAACACTTCTCCCATGGATAGCTTCACCCCCAACCTCTTCGACAACGCCTTCTTCGAGACCCTCCTCAAAGGAACTGGCCTTCTAAACTCCGACCAGGAGATGTATTCAAGCCTGTTAGGATTCCAAACCTCCAGCCTCGTCGAGCTGTACTGGGCGGACCCTATCGCCTTCTTCACGCATTTCTCTGATTCTATGGTGAAAATGGGTAATATCACCAACCCTGAGGGTGGAGAAGTGAGGAAGAGCTGCAGATTTGTGAACAGCTAAGACCTTTGAGCTCGTGTCTACTATTACCATACTGTCTGTTTTTTTCTCTACATACTGTCTGTTTGTGCAATAAGGTTTGTATGAGATTCCAATAAGGAAACAAAGACCTGCCTAGATTGAAAGACAAGTATTTCTTCACTCTAAAATGATTCATTTCTTTCAGAAACCCAAATGAACAAAGAATATTATCAGCTAACATTTGAACTACTGAATCAAACCAAGACTGCTAGCTGCACTCTTTTTACTAAATCTTAGTCGGACACCGGAACGCTGCTCAGCAGCGAGCAGCCATCCGATGCGTCAACGGTGATGGTGAAATCCTCGTCGAACATCGGCACCACCATCCCTACTCAAAGCTCCGCCGGGTTGCCGCCGGACCTAGCTCTAGCTTGATCTTTTTGTTGTCGGGGAGGCCTGCGTTGATTGTGTACGAACAAAATACGAGTCCAAAGGTAGGGTAATAAAGGGTTTAGCTAATGGAGAAATTGACTCTTTCAGGAACCAACCAGTAACACGTAAACCATGTCAAACCAAGACCGATCAATATCCGAACGGAACGGATTCGAACTTCTCCAAGAATAGTTTCCGGTGCAAAATTCAATAATGATGAAAAAGTGTTTTTGGTTGGAGGGGCGGGAAAAGAACCCATTTTCGCTAATCGGTAAAAAGAAAGTAACAAAAAGCGGCCTTTCTTTTCGAAACATGGGCAAACAAAGCAAAAACGAGCAACTATCACTTGCATAGACCAATCTTTGACCTTGATCGAATCCCCCAAGCTCACTCGAAAGCCTTTTTTCGCTCCATTCTGTAAACTTTCGTTTCGGATAAATGCGTATTGAATTGCTTAAGAACATGTATAAGTCGTTTTAATGCGATCTGAGAGGCTTCTCTCTGTCCTTGTTGGGCCAGCCATCTATTACATAATCTAAGTCAGTCCTCCCAGTTGAGAGCTATGAAACAAGTCCGCGGTAGTTCAAAACTGGAATTGGCATAATATCGCGAAGTGGCCGCCTTCGCTCAATTTGGGTCAATAGTAGATAGAATAAGTAGACAGGAGAGAAAGAAGCGACGGAAGAGGGAAGGAAGTCTGTTGAATTTGGACTTCTGCTCTAGTGAGTTGGGTTGTTTTAAAATTGGGTTCAAGTCCGTATTGAAGAGGACATGGTAATGATGGTTCAAAAGGTTAGGACAGGTTCAATAGGCAAGTTCAGGTTTTGGCCGAGTCCAATTTGACGGTTTGATACAATGAATTCAATTGAACTCGGGTGCTAAACTCATTGCAACATAACATGGTGGATTTTGAGATACAAAAGCGATTTCATGAAGACACGCAATGCCACTTCTACTCCAATAGGACTTGGGTTGCATGATTGCAGATCGGATTTAAGAACTTGTGAATTTGTTTTTGTGAGAGGCATTTGACCTAGTATTTTAAAAACAACAAAGATTCTTGAATCCCAAAATGTTCGTCAAGCAAGTTTGCAAGTGAACTTTTGAAGATTTTTACATCTCGATATATTAATTATCTCCGTAAATGTCCAACATCAAGATCAATTGAGATTTTCTTTAGTTCGCAACTGATATTTTCAAGCCAAAATATCAAAATCTTTATCTAAATGATAAATTCAAAATTAATAAAACTCTCTGGTCATCAAATCTCCATAATCAATACATACACCCTAGCCTTGCTGCATGCCAAAACTCCAAAAACCAACAAGAATTCATCCCGAATACTCATTCCCTATATTGATTCTCAGTCATTTGATGATAAAATTCGTAGGGCAAATGGAGATCTCACCGACAAGAGAATGTCACACGATAATACATGGAAAGCATCTTGTTCATAGAGAATAAAGTAGAATATCTATTGGAATATATTCCCTTTTGTCTTTGTTGAGAGAACAAACAGAGAAAACAAGTAGAATCAATGAGTTTATCCAACTCAACTTCACTAAATAAGTGACCACCTCCAGCATGTTCCTATGAATGGAGAGTATTGCTGACCCCCCACTCACAATTCTGGGCAATGAATTCCATGACCCGCAACATGAAAGCAACCAACATTCTGATGAACTGTGATGGTGTTGGTGCGGTCCTCCTTTATATGGGACCCACCTTATGTGAAATTTAAGAAAAAAAAGAAAGGATGAGAGGGCAGTTTGAAACCACTTGGCTTGGGGAGTGCGGTAATCGTGTGAAAATCGAAAGTTTTGGTGGTCTGAAAAAAATAGTGAAGAAAAAAAAAATGTATTACTTTGTCGGATGATCGGATGGTTGCTTTTATCCATATTTGGCTAAAATTTCAGTTTGTTGTTTTCGGTATTGAGAGCTACAAATTGAACGATTTGAATTTTTGAAAAACTTTCTCTATTGATTATTTCAAGTATCAATACTTAGTGAGATCTATACTCTATTTTACTATTTATTGTTGAAATCTGCCATATTGGTGAAGAATATTCTTGTTGTGAAAGCTAAGTGTTAATGTTTGTGCAACCTCTAGTTGAACTAGAGAGGATTTATTGTAATCCCATTATTCTAAATAGTATAAGTTTTTGACCGGACTAAGTTCCATAATTTTTTTCTTCACATCGAATGATTGTTACGTTAAAAAAATTATATTGCCCCTTGTGTGTGGATTGTTTGATTGTTTTGTTTTTTAATTGCTTGAATAGATTGTAGAGATTAATGTTGCTTGGTAAGTGACATCCAATTTAATTACACAAAGAAAAAAAGTTTGCGGCATCATTATTTCTTGATTGCATTTTTCCAAAAAAATGGTATCAGAGCAGGTTGCTAATGGCTGAATTTTTCTTACGTTGATTAAATGAAAGCGCATTCAGGTGGCAATATGGTTAAACTCACATGTTCCAGTTATTCAATTTGGAAGCCCCGAATGGAAGATTTACTATTTTGCAAAGATTTGTATGATCCTATTGAAGAAGATAATGCCAAACCAAGTGACAAAACTCGGCAAGAGTGAGAGAAAATGAATAGGAAGACGATTGGATTAATCAGACAGTATATAGATGATAGTGTTTTGCATCGTGTTGCTATGGAGACTAATGCCCATAGTTTATGGAATAAATTAGAGAGTCTCTATGAGCGGAAGACTGCACAAAATAAGGCATTCATGATCAGAAAACTTGTGAATATAAAGTATAAGGAAGAAAGTTCAATGACCGAGCATTTAAGTAGATTTCAGGATATGGTAAATCGGCTAAATACTATAAAAATGACCGTTGTTGCTCAGCTCTTTGCCTGATAGTTGGAAAACTCTGGTTGTATCACTTAGTAATTCAACTCCTAATGGTATGGTATCATTGGGAATGGAATAAGATAATATGTTTAATGAGGAGATCAGAAGATGAAAATATAGTGTGACTACACAGTCAGAGACATTGGTTTCAGAAAGGCGGGAGAAGAATAAAACTAGAATCTTACAAAATTTTAACAATCATAATAAGTCATGAAGAAGGTCAAAATTCAAAAAAGAGATCAAATATTTTTATTATGGCAAGCCAGGGTACATGAAAAGAGAATACAGAAAATTTGAAAGAAAGCAATCAAGGGAAAGAGATGAAAAAAAGAAAGAAGAAAAAGATACAACAATAGTTGTATCTGATGGTGATGTCGGTATTATTTGTGATGATACTTGTGTAAACCTTACATGCCAGGATTGTACTTGGGTTGTTGACTCAGGTGCCTTTTTTTGTATTACTTCTCGATGGGACTTCTTTACATCCTACACTAGTGATTTTAGTAGTGTGAAGATAAAAAATGATGGAGTAACTAAAATTGTGGGCTTGTAAGATGTTTGCTTGGAAACCGATATTGGGTGTCAACTATTGCTGAAAAATGTGATACATGTTCCAGATATCTACCTCCACTTGATCTCTACTGGAGTACTTGATGATGAAGGTTCGCAGGTTCGCACAACCACTTCGGTGAAGAACAATAGAAGGTTACCAAAGATTTTCTACTGGTAGCAAGAGAAAAGAAATCAAGCACACTTTACATAAGACAAGCAAAATTGTACAAGGAGGAGGTAAATACAGTTGAAGACTCCTCCATTGAATTATGACATAAGCGGCTTGGACACATAAGTGAGAAAGAACTTAATATTCTGGCCCAAAAAAAACTCTTTTCTATAAAAGATACGCTCCTAAAGACTTATACTCATTATTTAGCTGGCAAACAATATAGAGCTACATTTTATAAATCCCCTCCATATAAAAGATCATATGTTTTGGATTTAATTCACACTAATGTTTGCACTATAGATGCTAGAACTCTTTATGGTGTTTTATATTTTGTTACTTTTAGTGATGATCATTCTATAAAAGTATGAGCCTTTGTTTTAAAATTTAAAGACCAGATGCTCGATTCATTCAAACATTTGCATGCTAGTGTTGAAAGAGAAATGAGAAAACATTTGAAGTGTATTCAAGCAGATAATAATGGTCAATACAGAGGTCCATTTGAGAAATATTCTCGAGATCGTGGCATCAGGCTTGAAAAAACCAATTTTATAATACCTCAACATAATAGAATTGCTGAGAGAATGAACCATACTATTTGTGAAAGAATTTGGTCTATGTTTTCTAATGCTAAATTGTTTAAATCCTTTTGGAGTGAAGCAATAAGAACTGCAGTGGATTTAATCAACATTTCTCCTTTAATTCCTCTTAAAGTTGATGTACCAGAAAGAGTGTAGATTCGGAAAGATAAGTCATATGATCACTTGAGAGTGTTTGGCTGCATAACATTTATTCACATTTCTGAAGATGAGAGTTCCAAGCTTGATGGCAAGTCTAAATAGTGTATTTTTCTGGATTATGCACATGAAGAGTTTGGTTACATATTATGGAATTCAATTGATAAGAAAGTTTTTAGAAGCAGAGATGTTGTATTTCTAGAAGCCCAGATGATTGAAGATTTTAAAAAGGTTAAGAAATCAAAGTCTGTCAGCAGAAATTATGTTGATCTAGGTCTAGTGCCTCCAACCATGATGGATGATGACAATAGAAAAAATGCACAGAAAGATGATGGTAACACAGTTGATGAGCCCGCACCTGATAAAGATGTGCTAGATGAGCATGTTGAGCAAGCATCTCAAGAATCACCAGTTGAGCCTCAATTGAGAAAATCTATTAGAGAGCACCAACCTTCTCAGAGATATTCTCCTCATAAGTATGTGATGATCATTGATGGGGGAGAACCAGAATGCTATCAAGAGCCTACAGATCATGAACAAAGGAGAAAATGGTGAAAAGCTATACAGGTGGAGATAAAATCTTTGCATACAAGCCGCACATTTGAATTGATGGAACTACCTAAGGATAAAAGAGCACTCAAGAATAAGTGGTGTTCAAGTTGAAGACTGAAGAGAAAAGCTCACAACCAAGGTATAAGGCACGGTTGGTTGTGAAAGGTTTTAGTCAGAAAAAGAGTAATGACTTTGAAGAAATTTTCTTACCTGTGGTCAAGATATCTTCAATCTAAGTTATTCTTGGTTTATCTGCAAGCATGAATTTAGAGATCGAACAATTTGATGTAAAAATTGCCTTCTTCTATAGTGACTTAGAGGAGAAAATTTATATGGAGCAGCTACAAGGGTTTATAGTTAAAGACAAAAAACATCTCGTGTGACAGAAAGAATAGAAAGCTTTAGTTATCTCAACAGAAATATATCGAAAAGGTGTTAGAAAAATTCAACATGAGCAAGTCCAAACCACTCTGCTCTCCACTTGTAGGTCACTTCAAGTTAGGTTCCAAGCAGTCTCCTACAAGTCAAAAAGATAAAAAAAAAATGAAGAAGATTCTTTATGCATCTGCAGTTGGTAGTTTGATGTATGTCATAGTTTGCACGAGGTCGAATATTGCTCATATAGTTGGTGTTGTAAGTCAGTTTTTTTTTCTAATCTTAATAAGAAACATTGGGCAGCTGTTAAATAGATTCTCAGGTATCTCAGAGGCACTTCTAGAGTCTGTTTATATTTTGCTAATGATAAACCTGTGTTAGATGGCTAGTGATATAGATTTCAGAAAGTCCACATCAGGATACTTGATAATTTTTTTAGGGGGAGTAGTGTCATGGCAATCTAAGTTATAAAAATGTGTTGTTTTGTCCACTATGGAGACCGAGTATATTATAGTTACAGAAGTTTGTAACAAACTTTTGTGGATGAAATTTTTTTTACAAGAGTTGAGTCAAGAACAAGAGAAATATATACTTTATTGTAATAGTCAAAATGTCATCCATTTTTCAAAGAATTCAATATTTTATTCGAGATCCAAGCACATTGATGTGAGATATTATTGGGCTTGGGATGCTTTGGAGATGAAGTTACTATGTCTTGAAAAAATCCATAATGATGATAATGAGTCAAATATGATGACTAAAATCTTGTCCATGACACAATTATTGCTTGTAGAGAGAAAACGGCTTAGTGGAACCCCCCCACATGAATTGGGAGATAGAGATTTGTTAGTGTGGTCCCTCCTCATGTGGGGCCCACCTTATTTGAAATTAGAGAGAGAGAGAGAGAGAGAGAGAGAGGATAAGATGGCCCTTTAAAACCCTATGAAAAATAGTGAAGAAAAAAAAAGGAAAACAAAAAAGAAGACGAAAATGTACTACTTTGTCGGATAATTGGATAATTGATTTTATTCAAATTTGGCTAAAATTTTAGTATCTTATTTCCAATATTGAGAGCTACAAATTGAATGGTTTAGATTTTTGAAAAACATTCTCTATTGATTATTTCAAGCATCAACACTTGATGAGATCCATTATTTATTTTGTTATTTATTGTTGAAATATGCTTTATTGGTGAAAAATATTTTTGTTGCATAAGCCAAGATTCAATCTTGTTGATGTTTATGCAGCCTCTAGTTTAACTAGAGAAGATCTATTATAATTTCATTATTCTAAATATTAAATTTTTTTGGCTGGACTAAGTTCCATAATTTTTTTCTTCACATCGAAAAAATTTTTATGTTAAAAAAATTATGTTGTCTCTTGTGTGTGGATTGCTCGATTATTTTGTTTGTTAGTTGTTTGAGTTGATTGTAGAGATTATTATTGCTTGGTGAGTAATATTCTATTTAATTACATAAAGAGAGAAAAGAAGTTTACAGTATTATTATTTTTTAATTGCATTTTCCCAGCAGATGGTTCTAAATTTTGCTCTTTTTCAGCACTTGCACAGTTTAAACTCTTCAAATAATGAGCTAAACTTACTTTAAACACACCAAACAGCATGCCATCTACAGGATCAGTTATATAATGTTTTCCTCTTGTCGCCAATTCTTGCGTGCCACTTATACAACAAAATCCCATGAACCAAAAAACAACATCAGCCTCCAGCTAAGTTTCTTAAACTTTAGGAGTGAATCATATCGTCTTTTTCACTGTCATGAACCCTTTGGGTTCTTAACTTCAGCATGTCACTTCTATACGAGAAACACTCATTCCATATATGAAGGCTTCATGGCTAAGCAGACACTCCAAAATCACTTCATCACAAAAATCAAAGCTTCTGTAAATCCAACCAAGATTTGCCATCCCAGAATTCTGATTTGCAACTTGATTCCATACAAACTCATCACAATGAAACGGTCGCAACTCTTTTCCAAGTTGCCAAGCCTGTTTATTGCCAGGAAAATTACCTTGGTCCAGAAAGCTCCATCGCTTGGACCAGTAACAACGAGTCATCAGTCAAGTCAGAGGAGCAGTGCTCTGAGGAGAACTCGGGCAGCTTGTTCTTGTGGGCTTCAACTCTCTGCGAGGCTTCCCATCTCTCTGCGAGTCCATCACCTTCAAGCATCCGAACCACCTCGGACATTTTGGGCCGGTGGCCAGGAAGGTACTGGGTGCACAGCAGTGCTACTTGGATCATCTCTTCAAGCTCAATCCTATCATAGTTGTTCCTTAGGTCCTTGTCCACGAGTGTAGCAAGCTTCTTTTCTTGATGGATCTTTTTCACCTGAACGAGAGAAAACAAGTAAATTACAAGGTGCTGATGAATACGATGAACTGGAATTCAGGTTCATTCTGCATTCAGAAGTCCTTTCTGAATGCGAGATGAAGCTTTACCCAATCAAGCATGGCTCCTTTCTGGTTTGCTGCCTTGCCAAATTCTAGAGCAGTCTGACCAGTTATTAGCTCAAGGAGGAGGATTCCAAAGCCAAAGACGTCAGTTTTCTCCGAGGACTGGCCTGTGGAGAGATATTCTGGAGCTATATGCCCGACCGTGCCCCATACTGCTGTAGTCACATGAGAGTCCCCATGATCCAAAAGCTTTGCAAGCCCAAAATCTCCTACTATGGCTTCACAATAATCATCGAGCAATATATTAGCAGCCTTTACATCTCTGTGAATTATCTTAGGATCACACTGCTCATGAAGATACAGAAGACCTCTTGCAGCTCCTAGTGCTATTCTCTTTCTAGTAATCCAATCCAATGGTGGTTTTCCTAAAAAGCAAAGGTTGCATGCATGTAAAACGGAAATCTAAATCATATTAAAAGGAAAAAAAGAAGAAAAATGATCGTAACTTAATCTCATTATCAATTAAGGGTTATTTCTAAAATCCATGAACAGTATTAATTTATGATGTAATCAGTAGTCGGTAGAACTTTTCACTATATGATGCTGCAATTGGACCATATTATACTAATTCTGCAGTTACAAACTCAGGAGGCCATGGTTCTTATAATGACCAAACTCTAATTATTTTTCAATAATTAAAATCCTGATGATAACCAAAGCCTACATTGTAGTCAGTCCATGATACTTGGTTATTCGATAATCGCACTGAATCACCGCTAAGTAATACTAATTGTGATTATTCAGCAGATGCCAAATTAAATTCCAAAAATATTTATTAATTACAATACTACTGTAAATACTATATATCTTTTATGGGAATTTGGAATCCATGCATGAATCAGACAGAATGTATGATTTACCTTTGAGTCGGGAAGCAACACTTCCATTGGACATATAAGGATACACTAGAAGCTTCTCAGTAGCAGTCATACAGAATCCATACAATCCGAGGAGGTTTCTGTGCACTGCCAAGCTTATCATCTCCACTTCAGTCTGAAACTGGATCTCTCCACCCACGGCATTTCCATCCTTGAGCCTTTTTACCGCTACTAAAGTTCCATCAGGGAGCTGACCTTTGTAGACATTTCCGAAGCCACCTTTTCCTAGAATGTTCTTGCTACTGAAGTTATCTGTTGCAATCTGGAGCTCCCTGAACTGAAACCTCTTTAAGTTTCCCAGGCAAACTTCCTCATTATGTGGGTCTGAAGAAACAAAAAGATGGAGAATTTAAGCCAAAGAACTAACAATGTTTAGCTCAGTCATCCGTATTTGGTGCCGTGATTGCTAATCTTAAGAAAGAATGACTTGTAGCTTTTCAACCTATCTTTATTACTTTACTAACCATCAACATCGAAAAGGATCTGTCGGTTATGTTTTTGTCTCCACCAGAAAAATAGCCCAATGCCGAAAACTAGTAAACTGATGCCTCCAATGCAGGACCCAAATGCAACAGCGACTTTATAACGTCTCGGCCTTCCTGCAGTTGGAGTACCTGGATAAAATATCAACAAAATTCAGAATCGAAGCAAGAAATAATAAGGTCAGTCACAGCATAAGGAAAATTAGAAGAAATATCCCATGTCCTATGCATTTAAGAGTTCAAGTAAATCAAATGATACAGGCATTCATAAAAGAAAAGGATCAATTAACTGCTGTTATTTAAGTATAGAATTGTTGTTTGAAAAAAAAAAATAAGTCTAGAATAATTTCATTAAAAAATCCAAGCAGAAAAATTAGTGACTAAGTCTAGGAATATTTCCTAAAATAAAATGTATGGAAGCAAAACAAAAGTTTAACTATCAACACTTGGGAACCAAATGGGAGAAATGTTGAAAGCATGAAGATAGAGGAGAAAAGGGACATGCTAGAATAAGGAAAAGTAATGTTATTTATTTAGAATAATCTCTCAAGTAAAGAAGAGAGAAGATACAATAAGAAATCTTTAGAGGCAAGTAATTACTCTTTGAATTGTTCAAGTTATAGGACAATGGCATGGGCACCATCCCAAAGCAATCTTGCTCTGAACCAGTAGCACAAATCAGAGGATTTCCAACAATGCTGCAGAAAATTTTACAATAGAATAAGTTTCGAGTTCCACTTTTCCTATATCTGTAGTAAGAAAAAGATAAATAAGAAATATTGACACAATACACCACCATAATATTTACTAATAGACATAGTTGCCAGCCCTAGTGCAAAGAAAGGGCCACTTTATATGGTTTGCAAACATTTGGATGTATACCAATTAGATTGGCATTTAATAATATGTTTTGAAATCAATCCACAAAAAATGTTAGGTATCTGAATTTAATGGCCTAATTAATTAATGATGCATTGGCTACACAGTACTGGCACAGTTTCTTGGTCAACTACAATGAACAAGTGTACCAATATTCAAATTAATAACATGCAGAGAAATCAGAAAGGTAAAGACCAGTAGCCTTACTTGAACGTTCTTGCTGGAAATCTAGGGATAGGACCATTCAAATAATTATAAGATAAGTCCCTGAAGCATAAAAGCCAAAATCTCTTCTCCAGTTATCAACCTTCTTCAAAGACAGAAATTAGGTTTCTATGCAACAAGTAAAACCTTGTCAGACTTACAGAAAAGCTAGCTCCGTGAGGTTAGCCAAAGACAGAGGTAATGCTCCAGAAAGGCTGTTATTGTTAAGTCTCCTGATCTCAATCAAATGATTGAACACATATGAAAACCTTGGTATGATTTAAATACAGAGTAATTTCATGAAAGTTCTATTGTGGCACTGTCTACTTACAGGTACTGAAGGCTTTCCAGTTGGCCTATAGAGGTGGGAATTCCACCAGTGAAGTAGTTGTTGGAGAGGTCGAGTGTTTTAAGCTTTGAGAGCTTCCCAATCTCTGGGGGAATTGGTCCTGATATGTTGTTGTTTTGCAAGAGCCTAAAAAAGAAAAAGGAAAAAGCAAACCACCAACCAGTGAGACAAAACACAATTCAGAGAGGGACAGAAAAGCAGAAGAGAGGAGAAGAGGCAATCATATATCAGGGGTGAGAACTTACACAGTCTCAAGGTTTGTCAAATTCCCTATACTTGAAGATAGTGTACCAGATAAGTTTTGGCTGGGAATTCCTCTGCAAATGATGACCTCAAAACAAGTTCATATTACTCCTTACCTCTTAACTTTCAGAAGTTGTACTCCCAAGTACAAAACATTTATTTCTTTCTTATGTCAAGTTGCCAATATAAGGCACATGAAAGCAAGGAACAGATGATTAGTTTGGAGTTGTAGAACTTACAGACTAATGACTAGATTTTCTGGTGAGCATGTAACCATAGCCCAGCTGCATGGATCCACAGAGTCCCTATCCCAGTTCTCAAGAACACTGTGGGGATCCTTCAGAGAGGCTTTGATACCCATCAAAGCTTGCACTGAAACAACAAAAGCCACATATCAGAAGTAGCCCATTTTTCTTCACCTCTTTGGAGAAAAGGAGTTGGAGAGAACAGAGAAAAAAAAAGCCATGAAATATGTCAAGACTACCTTCAAAGTTAACACCTTTAGGGGAGAGAAGACCAGCTGCAGAAGCCAAGGTCCAAAGAAACACCATAAGAAAGAGCCCATTTTTCCTATGATTTGCTCCCATTGAACCAATAAGCTCCCAACAGTGGGCGTGCATATGGGAAGCACAAGCTATGGGTGGTTTGGGCCTTTGAGGGCTCAACAGAGATGGTCAAATGGAGTCAGGGGATCAAATCATTAATGGGTGCTCTGTTTCATCGCCACCTCTGGGTTCTTAGCCTGGCCATTCTGTTCAGAAGCAGCTTGCAGCCTTGCTTTCTCATGCCCCTCTTGGATGTCAGTAGCGATGACAGAGCCCAGAAGACTGGGGCAAGCAGGGAGAAAAGAGAGGGAGGGAACAACCATGCCTGCCACCTGAATACCTGATGTGGCCTGAATTAGGAAAGGGGGATTGGAAAAATCCAAAAACCTAAGCTTTTTGTGGGGGGGAATAGATTAGAGCTTCATTAATTATGGACAGAAAATTCCATGGTGGGGCAGTTGGGACACTTGCTTTGGAAGTGTGCAGAGGAAAAAATATGTTTACCAAAAAAAATTAAAAATATACATGCATAGAAGACCAAAAACTCTTCAATAAAAGGTGTTAATGGGAATTCTTTTAAAAAAATTGTCCCCACCCCATGAGAATAAGTTTATGTATAGTTTCAAAAATTATTATTATTTTGACTCATTGTTTTCATGAATAATTATTTTAAATATAAAATAACTTTTATTATCGTACTTTTAAAAACTTATATTAAAAATATAGCACTTTTCAATATAAACCAAATTTTATATTTTTGATGGAAAGTAGCATAAAAAGATAAAAGTATCAAATCATATTTGGAGAGAGTATCTACAAATATTTGATCAGTTGTGCTGAAAATTACATATATGATAAGTCATCATTACAATGATGTATAGAAAAAAATTAATTTTAAAAATAGACAGTAAGAGAGAAAATCTTTGGCATCATGGAAGATGACAAAAATAAGAAGACAATATTGAAGCAACTAAAAACTTCAAAAAGAGATAAGAAGTGGCTACATATAACATGGAAGAAAAGCTTGTGATGGTGTTCAAAAGGACAAAAACGTCCAATAGCCTTTCAGAGGCCATGTAGCAAGCAGGGGACCCTATTGATTTCCCTAGGGACCATAACCATCTTCCATCTTGGTGGCACCATTGGTTCAAGAGGCCTTTAAGACAAAAATTTGCAGTTGGTATTCGATCATGACAGCATGATCAATGCCTTTCTTTGAGCTGGAACAATTTAAAGACAAATACATGCTTGTGTGGTGCCATCTGATGGATGTGGCTTACTGTTTAAAATTGAGGACTGTGGGAGGAAGCAAGTCAATTCATTGGTTGCTAGAAGAAGCATGCAATTGGAACAAAGATGATTGCCTAAGGCTCTTTGGCCCAAGAAGCCTGATGCAACTCCTAAGGAAGCATTGCCTCAGAACTCAACTTTAATTAGGTGATTGGTGATTCTAATCTACATGCCAAGGTTTCAATGATAACTTAGCTCTACCAAAACTATCATTAACCATTATAACAATTACAACACTTGTTTTTTTCTTCATTTCAAAAAAAAAAAAATAGTTGTTATTTTTTCAAATTGCCTATTTTATATTATTTGAGAATAACATCTCATAATTAGATAATTTGTTATTTGTAGTTAAACTGCAAAATAGTAGTGATAGGTTAAAAAAATAACATCATTGTTTGTGAATTTCATTATTGATTGAACAAAATCTAATAAATTAAAAATATTTAATAAAATGCTTTAGTATTAAATAGTTAACAATATTTTAGGTAGTATTAAGGTAAATATTACTTTGTATTGAATGCAAAGATCGGCTATGGTTAAGGATATGGCCCGGATTCATCATCTTAATCTTATCTGACAACTCAGCTCGCCAACCAAACGACGATAAATATTTAGCAAAATCAACGGCCAATTAAATCTCTAAACAATCAGTATGATTGGTTACAGCTCGGCGTGATCTCAATGCATCCAAAAAATATATCATGATCGACCTACAGATAAGAAATGCGTTCGATCATAGCACATCTAAAAAAGAATATCCTAACCACTATGATCAATGAATATGGAAAAAGCTCAACTGCTTATGTGCAAATCATTTGATCTTAATCACATAAATTTGCATTCTCTTTTCTTTAAATACGAAGCACTGGGACCCTCAAAGTATAGAGTAAAATTGGAATACCATATTCTCATATTTTTCTTTTTTTATTTTTTTTACTTTTTCTTGAACTTCTGTTTGACATAGACATCGAGAATTCCAGCCGGACCTATACAAACGATTCTTTAATTATTTTTTATGGTTGCAGCACTACTCCGGCGTCATTGTACGCTCCTTCAGCTCAACTGAACCGGCATATCCATCGTACCTTAATTCTTAATTGAAAAAAAGTGTAAGCATGATAAAAGTGCATGAGAGAAGAGTTGGCAAAATCAATAAAAGAAGCCATGAGTTGTAAAGCAAAGGCAAGAGGGGGAGTAAATAAAAAAAATGGTAGGCCGTAGGGTTGCATGGCCCCATGGTTATGCTTGGTTATCCCAGCGAGAATCCAACATCCCATAAGTTTGGCCACTCGTTGGTCCTCCTTTTGTTTAGCGGGCCAAGGAGCGTGGTTGGAACCTCGAGATACGTGCTTGCATGTCTTAGTTGGATCGTCCTTTCTGTTTTCCTTCTTTTTATCATATTAAAAGCATTACATATACAGCAGAAGAGAAGAATAGTATCACGTCCGCATGCGTTACATTACGTGGGGCCGTGGCTGCTTTTTGGATTCACCCACACTCCCACGTCCTGCCCGGCTGCACAACTTAGCAGGTTGTGAAAACAAATCAGGAAGAAAAGCAAAAGCAAGCTGAATTTATATATATATATATACACACACACCAACTTTTCACACTAAACGAATATAATTACAACCAACAAAATTAGAAAAAAAAAGCTAACTAAATAAGTAAAAATATCTGTCTGGTTTATCCAAAGAAAGTCTTCAAAGTCATGCGCCGTATAGGAGGCCACCCAGTCAGCGGCTGTATTTGTCTTCTGATAAACATGTGTAGCCCTAAAAGTGTCATAATCCTCGGTCATTCTCTGTATGTTCTGGAACAGAGACAGCTCAAAAGCAAAAATTGCATCCCTTCTACCGTCTCCGAAAAGAAAAAACTCCCCTTGGAGACCTCAATTTTAGGGTGTAGCTTGGTCTGGGTTAACCTAATCCTATCCCAACCCTACCCAAATTTTGAACTAGGTTGGAAGTATCAAAATGGAATTTTGAATTGGGTTGGAGTTATTGGAAATTAATATGCTTTCAAGTTGAGCAATCCGAACCGATCTCAATGCACGTAGATGATTAGATGATCTGGTTCAAGCATAACCTGCATTTGCATAAGCAGCCCCCAACCCAATAGAATCTAGACTTATCTAAATAGTAATGGAAGTTTATGACCAAAGTCAATAACATACTGCTTGAATTGACATGAGCAAGACCGGTTGTTGCTTTTGGATAAAACATTGGTATTTAGTCATAAAAGGTTTGAATAATTCGAATTCATTTTAAACAAATTAGACTTGGCTTTACATCCAAGGTGATCTAGCCTATTCAACTTGCAATCTTCTCTCCATTTTATAATACATATGTATGCTAATAAAATTGTATAACTTATTATTTTGTATGCATTCAACTTGATTAGATAACGCATAACATACGCAAGGCTATTATTCGACATTATAGCTGCTATTCACAAAATAAACATTTCTATGTAATGGAAAGATTAGGGATCACCTACCGGTCACTATTCAATTCTAGTTCGGTATGGAAGCAGATGATTAGTTGAGCAGTACGCAAAATTTCACTAAGATTACTAACCTGCCTGTGTATCGGACCAATCCCTAATTGCCTTATCAGCTAGATGTTGTATGCATGTGTGACTTATATTCTCAAAAGACTTAGTAAGCAAGTGACAGACTTAGTGAACAAGCAATTAACTTTATGGGTAAATAATTGGTAGCTACAAATATGCTCATTAAGAGTATGAGAGATATACATAAAGTGGCAAGGGTGAGAGTGTATTCTTTAGGTTGAGAGAGGGGTATACGAGGATTCTTGGGATTTGGTTTTGGGGATAAAAACTCAATTGTTATATTCTTGTATTAGTTATTCTCTCATAATGAATAACAGGTTTATTCTCTCCATGGACGTAGGCAGGATTTTGTTGCAGAACTGCATGAATATTGTGTATTCACTTGTATTATTTTATCTTTTATTTATTTATTACAATTAAATTCAAGTATTCTTAGTTTATTTATAAACTCTTGGTATTAGTTTGCTTCCGTCTTTTCCTATCATGCCCAACAAAGTGATTTTGGAGCTACAAGGTTTGGTTTGAGATTTACTTTTTGATTGCACACCATAATGGCGAATATCAATCATCAATACTTTGTTGAGCAATTTAATAAAAAAGATAATTCACTCCCGAGAAAAAAAGGGTGAAAGACATCCTTGCTCAATAACACTTGCATTGAAGAGGAGGATGCGGGGTCGAGGATATGGCACTAGTTCTAGACTGCTGCTCCACGATATCCACATGCTCTTAAATGAGTGTGGTCTCTCTCTAGCCACACATGTCTATAGGGAGGCGAATGATGCTGGTGTTGGATGACATCCTTCACGGCTACAATTCTGGAGGCTTCACCTTGGTAAACCACGTGTCGGTGTCTTATCCTCCACGTTTGACTGGAGGCTTCACCTGGGTTTCAGTTGGAACGGGGCTTTGTTTCCAACGGAGTGACCCAGGTTTGAAACGCGTGGGCGTCGGTAAGATGCGGGGACCGGATGTCCCCCATTTGGTTTGTCCGTTGGAAACACTACTGGTTCTCTAGTACTGAGGTGGTGCTGGGGTGACGTAGTCACATGCGGGTTCGCCTGTACTGGTGGGGAGGGTATGGCCCCCAGTGCGGGCTGCTACGTGGGTGGGGTTAATTCCCCCCCCCCCCCCCCCCCCCCCCCTCTTTTTTGTCCAGCAAAAAAGAAAGAAAAAAAAGGAGAATAAACAGAAACTTTGACTCTCAATTCCCCAGCAGCTCTTCTTTTTCATAACACACCAGGTTTCTTGAGGATTTGCTACAATTTTAGTGAAGGGGAACACATAATGCCTTCTGCCATTACCTTTTCTCTGATGACTTCTGGATGGCAACCAGTTGATGTTATTTGTTACTGTTGGGGGAATAAAATTTTTCCCCCCAAGTGACACAAATGCCCCCAAGAAGCCGCACAATCGCCGACCCTGAACAGCCGAAGTCGGCGTCCGACCTCGGAACGCCCGACCTCAAGACATCCGACCTAGGAAAATCTTGATGCTCAAGGTCTACCCTTGTCAGCCACCTACTACGGCCGTACTCCTCCGAGGTCCAACTGAGGACCATACCCTGCCACTGCTTCAGCATTTATTGCGCATGGCCGCTGTAACCCTCCGGTTCACTGTACAATTAATGTGGATCTCCGGCTTACTCCACCATTAATGCGGATCTCCGGCTTACTCGACAATTAATGCGGATCTCCGGCTTACTCCACAATTAATGCGCATGGCTCCTGACATCTACGGATCCTCGGCTCTCCACGGCAAGTTAGCCCAGCAGAGTCAGGTAAACCGACCCCCACCTATAAAAGGGAGCCTTGGCTTCTCAGGAGGGGGTTGGGAAATTCCGTGCCTTACAAGCACTGTTCATCTCCTCCTTACACTATCTGCCCCCTTCCTGACTTGAGCGTCGGAGGGCCGGCGCCGGAAAACCCGGCCACCGGTTTGTTTGCAGGCACACCAAACGGAGGATGCCGCTCGCCGACGGATCGCCGCCCCGCCGTGAGGACCCCCAGCTCCCTCTCTCCGGCCACCCCAGATGGAGGACGCCGCCCGCCGACTGGTCGCCGCCCCGCCGTGGTGACCCGCAGCTCCCTCTCACTCGACCGAAGATTGCCCCCGGGTCCAATTTCCAGCAACAGTTGGCGCTAGAGGAAGGGACCGAGTAGCAGTCATGAAGTTGAGAAGTAAGGGAGCCTCCAACGTCTCCCGGCGTCCCCCGCAAAGTCCTGGACGCTCCGTCCAGAATTCTCCAACTCCGGCTGACCCAATTCCTCAGGTCCAGCCGGAACAGTTCAACGCCTTAGTACAGCAAGTCCAGGCCCTGGCCGCCGCCGTTCAGGGCCTGCGACGCGAGGAAGCTTTACCAACGCTTCCCCCGCGGGCCCAGTTCCCGCCGGTATTTCCTCCCAACGGCCCGGTTCTCCCCGGCCAGAATTTACATGGCTCCTCCAGAGCCAATAACGAGGAGCGGACTTCCCCCCAGAGAGAGCTGCCGGGGGAAGATCTCGACAGAAGACTCCAGCCTTCTGAGGCTGAGTCAGCTCCGGACCGCCGTGAGCCGGTGCAAACCACGGCAACAATTCCGCAGGCAGGGGAGCTCGACCGAAAAGTTGAGCATCTGGAGCGCCAGATCGCGGCACTCCACAGCAAGAAGGCGAGGCAAGAGGGAGACTTTGAGTTCACTACCAAGTCCCCCTTCTCCAGCCGGATCGAGGATGAGCCGGTTCCCGCGAGGTTTAAAATGCCTCAGATGGAGCCCTACAGCGGAATCACCGACCCTCTCGACCACTTGGAGAGCTATCGGGCCCTCATGGCCCTACAAGGGTCCTCGGAGGCCATACTTTGCAAGGCCTTCCCAGCAACCCTCCGAGGGACCGCTCGGCTTTGGTTTTCTGGACTGAAGCCGAACACGATGTCCTCTTTTGAGCAACTCGGCAGGCAGTTCGCCACCAACTTTGCTGCCAGCCGGCGCCAGTGACGGACGTCAGACTCCCTTCTCGACATCAAACAGAAAGAGGGGGAGTCCCTCAAGGAATACCTGGACCGCTTCACCGCCGCCACATGGGAGGTTCGCGAGCTAGACCAGTCGATAGCCATGTCGGCTCTGAAGACTGGGGTTCGCTCCTACCGATTCCTCTTCTCCATCGAGAAGAGCTTCCCGGCCGACTTCACCGAAATGTTGGCCCGGGCCCGGAAGTATGCCAAGGCCGAGGAGGCAGTTGCCTCTAGGCGGGGAGCAATTGAGCCCGCCTCTAAGAAGCAGAAGAAGCGCCGCGAGGAGCGCGACCGACAAAGGAGCCGATCCCCCCGTCGAAAGAAGAATCTCCCCAGACTGAGGAGCCCGCCCCATCAGCAGGGGCGACCTCAGCAGAGGACCCCTCCTCGACCAAGGTCCCCACCACGGCCTCGGACGTACCCGGGGAGGTACGAGAACTATACACCCGTCAACGCCCCCCGGGCCGAGATCCTGATGGAAATCGAGGGTCGGGACTTCTTCCGACCCCCGCCGCCTATGCGAGACACGGGATTTTTCCGTAATCCCAAGAAGTACTGTCGCTTCCACCGAGACTGTGGGCACGACACGGAGGACTGCCTCCAGCTCCGGGACGAGATAGAAGCACTCATCCGTCGAGGAGTACTCAACCGGTTCGTGAGGAACCGACGTGAGGAAAGGAGGCCGGCGGAGAACATCGTACCATCCGAAAATCCGGACGACAACAGGCCCGTTGCCGGCACCATCAACATGATTGGGAGGGCCTCGACAGGAACGGCCGCCCAGAAAGCACCCCCGAAGCGCCCACGCACTGATGAAGTCATCTCGTTCTCGGACAAGGATTTAGAAGGGGTTGAGACCCCTCACGATGACGCTGTGGTCATCTCAATGATTGTAAATAGGTTTGATGTAAAGCGTGTCCTAGTTGACAATGGAAGCTCAGCCAACATTTTGTATTATCATGCCTACCAAAAAATGGGATTGACAGAAGGACATCTCCGGAGGATCAACGCCCCACTGGTCGGGTTCACCGGAGATTCGGTCCCGATCGAAGGTGAGACCAGCTTCCTTGTCACAGTTGGCCTCGCCCCCCGGGAGAGCACTGTGAGGACGGACTTCCTGGTGGTCCGACTGCCCTCGGTCTACAACGCCATCCTTGGGCGGCCAGGGCTGAATGCCCTTCGAGCCGTAGTTTCAACCCACCATCTACTCATGCGGTTCCCCACCGGCCAAGGAGTAGGCGAGGTCCGAGGAGACCAGCTGGTCGCCAAGCAATGCTACACGGCGGCCCACGGAGTAAAGCAACCGACCGAGGCGACAATTCAGCCAACGGGCCCTTCATTGCCCATAGAAACCCTCGATGCGAGGGACACCCTCTGGAAGAAGCAAGTAGAGCCCGGTGAGCTTCTTGTTCAAGTTCCACTAAAAGAAAATTTTCCCGAGCTAACCGTGCAGGTCGGCTCCGGCCTCGGCGCCCGTGAGAGGGATCGCCTCGTCAGCTTCCTGCGGGACAATGCTGACGTCTTCGCCTGGTCGCCTGCGGACGTGCCGGGAATTGACCCTGAGGTCATGGTTCACCGACTCCAGGTGAGGCCAACCAGCAGGCCTGTAAAGCAGAAGAAAAGGGGCTCCGCCCGGAACGGCAACGTGCTGCGGCCGAGGAGGTGGACAAACTCCTCGGAGCCGGCTTCATCCGGGAGGTCTCCTACCCGGACTGGCTCGCCAACGTAGTCCTCGTAAAGAAGGCCAACGAGAAATGGCGTATGTGCGTGGACTACACCGACCTGAACAAGGCCTGCCCGAAAGACAGCTTTTTCCTTCCAAGTATCGACCAGCTCGTCGACTCTACTTCAGAGCACCAACTGCTAACTTTTATGGACGCCTTTTCAGGGTACAATCAAATCCGAATGGCGCCAGAAGACGAGGAGAAGACGGCCTTCATCACCGATAAGGGCACCTACTGCTACAAGGTGATGCCCTTTGGCCTGAAAAACGCTGGGGCCACCTATCAGAGACTGGTCAGCCAAATTTTCAAAGACCAGATCGGCCGAAATATGGAAGTCTACGTGGACGACATGCTGGTGAAAAGCCGAGCGGCGGAACACCACATAGCCGATCTCGACGAGACATTCGCCAAGCTCAGAAGATACAAAATGAAGCTCAACCCGGCGAAATGTGCGTTCGGGGTCACCTCGGGCAAGTTCCTGGGTTTCATAGTGACCCAACGCGGAATTGAAGCCAACCCGGAGAAAATCCGGGCACTGCAAGAGATGTCGCCTCCGAAGACAGTTAAGGAGGTGCAGCGGTTCGCAGGGCGAGTTGCCGCCTTGGGAAGGTTCGTCTCTCGATCAGCCGAGCGCTGCCTTCCTTTCTTCAAGAGCCTCAAACGGCCGAAAGACTTCCGGTGGTCAGAAGAATGCCAGCGAGCCTTTGAAGAGCTCCGGAGCCTTCTGGCCTCTCCCCCGCTGCTCACCAAGCCCCAGAAGGGCGAGGTCCTTTATTTATACTTGTCCGTCTCCCCAGCTGCAGTGAGCTCAGTCCTCGTCCGGGAAGAGGACAAGCTCCAAAAGCCGGTCTATTACACCAGCCGGGTTCTCAGGGATGCTGAGACCCGATATTCTAAACTTGAGAAGACCATCTTCGCTCTCATCATCTCGGCTCGGAGACTCAGGCCTTACTTCCAAGCCCACACAATAGCTATATTGACCGACCAGCCTATGAAGCAAATATTGCAAAGGTCGGATCGTGCGGGGAGGATCGCCAAATGGGCGGTTGAGCTCGAAAAATTTGACCTCGAGTATCGGCCCAGGCCGGCTATCAAGGCCCAAATACTCGCCGACTTCATCGTGGAGTGTACTCTGCCGGACGACCCCGAGTTGCCACCCGTATCCGCGGAGGAAGCTCCGAGGCAGCCATGGATCCTGCACTCGGACGGGTCTTCAACCTCGGGGGGTAGCGGAGCCGGACTCATCCTCACCAGTCCAGACGGAGTAGTGGCCGAGCAAGCCTTGCGCCTCGAATTCCCGGCCTCGAACAATGAGGCCGAGTATGAGGCTCTCATCGCCGGGCTCAAGCTGGCGAAAGAACTGAAAGTGGAAGACCTGACGGCCTTCAGCGACTCCCAGCTGGTAGTGAACCAGATCCAAGGAGGCTTTGAAGCTAAAGAGCCATCCATGCAAAAGTATCTCCAAAAGGTGCGGGAACTTACGTCTGCCCTGAATTCTTTCAATATTCAGTACATTCCCAGGGCGGAAAACTTCAGGGCAGACCAGCTGTCCAAATTGGCAACCTCCCGCATGAGCGAGCTTCCCAAGGGAACAACGCTCGAGTATCTTCAGATCCCCAGCACGGAGGAACCCGAGCCCACCATGTGCATCGACTCCGAGCCAAGCTGGATCGATGGGCTCGTCTGCTACCTCCAAGACGGGACCCTACCTCATGACGAGACGGAGGCTCGCCGAATCAAGCGCCAAGCCCCCCGGTATGTCCTGTACGAGAATAGACTTTATCGTCGATCATTCACTTCTCCCCTTCTCAGATGCCTCCGCCCCTCCGAGGCGGACTATGCCCTCCGAGAGGTCCATGAAGGGATCTGCAGAAATCACATGGGGAGTCGGGCACTGGCCCACAAGATCCTGCGGCAAGGATATTACTGGCCCACACTCCAGAAGGATGCGACGGATTTCGTCCGGAAATGCGATCGGTGCCAGCGAAACGCCAATATCCAGCGCCGACCTTCGGCCCTGCTGACTTCTATCATCGCCTCCTGGCCATTTGCCCAATGGGGGATCGACATCCTGGGGCCCTTTCCCCAAGCCTCCGGACAAAGAAAGTTCCTGGTCGTCTCCATCGACTACTTCACCAAATGGGTCGAGGCCGAACCTGTCGCCCGGATCACCGAGCAAAAGATGCGGGACTTCGTGTGGAAGTCCATAATCTGCAGATTCGGACTACCCCATATCCTTATATCCGACAATGGTCGACAATTTGACAATGTTCATTTCAGGAAATTTTGCTCCGAGCTCGGCATTGATCACCGCTTCACCTCGGTTGCTCACCCCCAGACAAACGGGGAAACTGAGGTAACTAACCGCACTATTTTGCAGGGACTCAAGGCTAGGCTTGATCGGTCCAAAGGACAGTGGGTCGAGGACTTGTACAATGTCCTTTGGGCGTACCGGACCACGTTCCGACTGCCCACGGGAGAGACCCCCTTCAACCTAGCATACGGCACTGAGGCCGTCATCCCGTTGGAGATCGGCCTGCCTTCTCCAAGGGTGGAGCATTATGACCCCGACACCAATTCCTCCCAGCTCAGGAGCAACTTGGACCTCGTCGAAGAGACACGAGAGGTCGCCCGGGTTCATATGGCAAGATACCAACAGCGAACGGCCCAATACTACAACTCCAGAGTCAAGCCCAAGCTTTTCAAAATAGGGGACCTCGTTCTCAGGAGAGCCGAGGCTTCTCAACCGACCGAGCGAGGAAAGCTCGCCCCGAATTGGGAAGGGCCGTATCAAATCGCCCGGGTACAACGACCAGGGGCATACAAATTGAAGTCCCTGGAGGGGACTCCGATCCCGCGAAGCTGGAACTCCGAGAATCTACGAATGTACCACCAATGAAACCCCTAGGGGTTCAAGACAATCAGGACAATGGACTCAGCTTCCTTTTTGCAAATAATTCTCTCATTTTGATGACTGTAATTCTCTTCTAATGTTGGGTCGTCTGTGATTCTCAGATTCCCCAGCCAAAAATCGGGATGCCCCGAGGCTCGACCGTAGAGTCCCAAACTCCCTCGACCTCGAGAAGTATCGCAGGACGACGAAACGTCGACCGGCGCAAGATTCCCTCGACTAAGGTCGGGATGCCCCGAGGGTCGACCGTAGAGTCCCAAACTTTCTCGACCTCGGGACGAAGCCGTGAGGGGTGGAAAGGGTGGTTCCACCCGGGGCGCCACAAAGTGGACCCCCGGGAGCGGTCGACGATCCCCGATCCCCTGACAAACGATTCCTCGACTAAGGTCGCGATGCCCCGAGTGTCGACCGTAGAGAACCAGACTCCCTCGACCTCGGGAAGCGTCGCAGGTTGGTAGAGCGTGCCCAGACCCACCGACCTGACGAACGATCCCTCGACTAAGGTCGGGATGCCCCGAGGGTCGACCGTAGAGTCTCAAACTCCCTCGACCTCGGGACGAATCCGTGAGGGGTGGAAAGGGTGGTTCCACCCGGGGCGCCACAAAGTGGACCCCCGGGAGCGGTCGACGATCCCCGATCCCCTGACAAACGACTCCTCGACTAAGGTCGGGATGCCCCGAGTGTCGACCGTAGAGAACCAGACTCCCTCGACCTCGGGAAGCGTCGCAGGTTGGTAGAGCGTGCCCAGACCCACCGACCTGACGAACGATCCCTCGACTAAGGTCGGGATGCCCCGAGGGTCGACCGTAGAGTCTCAAACTCCCTCGACCTCGGGACGAAGCCGTGAGGGGTGGAAAGGGTGGTTCCACCCGGGGCGCCACAAAGTAGACCCCCGGGAGCGGTCGACGATCCCCGATCCCCTGACAAACGATTCCTCGACTAAGGTCGGGATGCCCCGAGTGTCGACCTTAGAGAACCAGACTCCCTCGACCTCGGGAAGCGTCGCAGGTCGGTAGAGCGTGCCCAGACCCACCGACCTGACGAACGATCCCTCGACTAAGGTCGGGATGCCCCGAGGGTCGACCGCTAAGTTCCAAACTCCCTCGACCCCGGGACGAAGCCGTGAGGGGTGGAAAGGGTGGTTCCACCCGGGGCGCCACAAAGTGGACCCCCGGGAGCGGTCGACGATCCCCGATCCCCTGACAAACGATTCCTCGACTAAGGTCGGGATGCCCCGAAGGTCGACCGTAGAGAACCAGACTCCCTCGACCTCGGGAAGCGTCGCAGGTCGGTAGAGCGTGCCCAGACCCACCGACCTGACGAACGATCCCTCGACTAAGGTCGGGATGCCCCGAGGCTCGACCGTAGAGTCCCAAACTCCCTCGACCTCGGGACGAAGCCGTGAGGGGTGGAAAGGGTGGTTCCACCCGGGGCGCTACAAAGTGGACCCCCGGGAGCGGTCGACGATCCCCGATCCCCGGAGCGGACAATACTTTCTGAAGCAGAGCTCTGCCATTGAACTAGCGCGCACCCTACTTCGGTAGAGCGCCCACAGGCCCGCCGACCTGACACAAGACTCCTCGACTAAGGTTGGGGCGCCCCGGGGTCCGACCAGAGGGTCTCAAGCTCCCTCGACCTCGAAAAGAACTGTAGATCAATAAAGCCTCCCCAGATCCTCTCAACTTCGGTGGGTGTCGTCGGGTCCGTGAGAAGCCCGAGCCCCCTTACAAGTCAAAAATGACTCCGGAGGACGACGAGGAAGGGAAGCAACCTACTCCGCCAGGTGAAACACAACTCCGAGAATGCAAGAGGTACATCTAACTCGATGCCCTCCTTGTCAAATTTTATCTACATACCGCTAATCATCTAACATTGGAGTCCTATCTCGCCCCAAAGTCGGGCTACTCCAATGGGTCGGCTTAAGACCGATCTCCTAACTACATTATGCATGCTCCGTTCGACAAGTCTCCACTCGTCAAGTCTCAACTTGAACAAAGTCTTCGTAAGTTAGGGCCCAACTCGGCCCCCATACATAGACTCCGATGTCTAGCTGAGAAAGCGGTCCCGGCCGCGAGTGCACCAGCCGAACACAGATACTAAGGCGATCTTCAGAGATTCCAGCCTTACTCACTGAAATCTCGGCAGAGTCCGAGAACAATAACTATGAAAACCTTCGGCGATAATTCGACTATTAGCCCGCGCTCCCTACAAAGGACCCGGAAGTCAAGTTCGGAAACCCGACTAGACTCCCCCGAATAGCGGCACGAACAGACCTAGCCCGGTCCTACTCGAAGGGCTAAGGCCCGACCTCAATGCCTTGGGATTTCCCTAAAGGCCGAACGTGACGACTTTCGCGATTCTAAGATCCGAGTTATAGGACTTAGAAAAATTTTCTGGAAACCTAAGCTCGGAGCTCCCTTTGCTCGGAATGACTAAGATCCGAGAAGGCTAAGATATAACTCAGGAAAAGGGCAACTTCGTTAAGTAGCCCGAGAACTAAAATACAGAGTTAGAGGTCGTCGAGGCAGTTAGCTAAAACTCTAGCCTCATTCACGACAAGGAAGGGAAAGACGAGCACAAAATGACAAAAGTATTTTTCATTGACAAAGGGCCGGAAGGCCAATTACAAAATTGGAGGTCGGCCATTCAAGAGCCGACCTCGGATACAATGAAAAAGAAAAAATACGCCAAGTCTTAAGCGGCGGCAGCAACATCCGCGGGGTCGTCCACGGTGATGGCCTCGGGACCTTCAGCCGGCACAGGCTCGGGGTCTTCTCCAACTGGCTTAGCACTTCCCAGATCATGCCATCCCCCTTCCCGTTTCAAGTCAGCACCTTTCTTTCTCCCTGACTTGTCTTACCCACGCTCGCCAGGGCGTCCTCCCGTAGGAGCTCGGTCAGGTCGTAGCCCTTCCCGAGGGCTCGGAGAGAATCCAAGGTCCTCTGCTCCCTCCCCGAGGGCTCGAAGAGCTTGTTAAGGGCCTTCAACCGAGGGTGTCCCCACCTCGGATTAAACCCCCACGGCGCCTCAGACGCCAGAAAGAAAAATTTCCCCTTCCACTCGTGTATAGAGGAAGGGGCCCCGCGGAAGAGCGACATACCGCCTCGGAAGGCAAAGTATAGCCACTCCGCATCCGCCGGGTTCTTCTTCAACAGAAAACACCGGCGGAAAATACTCACTGAAATCGGGACCCCATGCCCAAGGCACAGAGACAGGAACCCGATGATGGTTCTCCACGAGTTCGGAGCGAGCTGTGCTGGGACAAGTTGGTACTCGACCAGCAAGTCGTTCACAAACCTGTGGACAGGGAACCGCAGGCCGGCCCAGAGGGTCTCGCGGTGAATCGCGATCCGACCTGGGGGCGGCCGCGTCACCCTGTCTTCCGGCCCCGCAGTTTCGAGACGAAACCCGGGCTGGAAGAAAAACCGGGAGCGGATTAACTCCAACTCCTCCCCTGACAGGCTGGACCCTACCTCCTCCGGACCAAGACCCATTTTACAGGAGCGAAGTGAAATCGAAAGCAGAGAATGAAAACTGGGGAAGGAAAAGGAAGGGGAACCCTAGCAGTTGCAGGGTCGGAACCTACTAGACATCGCCGGAAATCGCTCCGGGCACCGACGGCGAGGTTCGGTTGAGGAAGGAAGCGAGGGAGAAAGACAACAAAAATAAGAAGCAGCCAAGTAAAGCCCTTAGGGCAAACTCGAGGGGTTTATATAGACCCCCTTGACGGTCCAGATCGGCAGGGTCGGTTCCCATCCCCCGACCGGATTGCGCCACGTGTCGACCTCGGAGACCGAGGCACCGTATTCACTCCGGATCAATAAATCGGGTACGAAATCGAAGCCCTGTCCCATCGGATCTCAGGGCCTCATTATGGGTCCGCAGAATCGAATCGCCTTGAAGAACGAACGGACGGCACCTCCGCTCCCCTCATTTAATAAGGCCCTGGGGCACGTGGAGCCCCGACGTAGCCTTCACCTCGCTGGATCCATGATCCAGTAATACGAGATCGGAAGCGTCCGATCCTAGGTCATGCCGCGTGTCCGTTTTGAACCCCGTAACGGCACACTCATTCATGAGCGGAGAGTCTCGATTACGGGATCGAGGCGTCGCCTCGTCGAGCCCAAGGACCCTCATCATGGGTCCGCCGCACGAAGCGATCTTGGCGATCCAAGAGACGCCACCCCCGTTACACCCGCTCCGAGAAACGTAAAGACACGAGCTCCACCATAAGTTCGCTGAATAAAGCAACCTCGAAACGCCCAAGGGCGCGGGTCTCGCCATAAACACTCCGAGAAACACGAGGGCGCGGACGAGATTCGCCCCCCAACTTTAATGATAGACTTTACTTCCCACGTCCGAGCCCGCAAGCCGCTCGAACTCGGAAGTCGGGGGGTAGTGTTGGGGGAATAAGATTTTTCCCCCCAAGTGACACAAATGCCCCCAAGAAGCCACACAATCGCCGACCCTGAACAGCCGAAGTCGGCGTCCGACCTCGGAACGCCCGACCTCAAGACATCCGACCTAGGAAAATCTTGATGCTCAAGGTCTACCCTTGTCAGCCACCTACTACGGCCGTACTCCTCCGAGGTCCAATTGAGGACCATACCCTGCCACTGCTTCAGCATTTATTGCGCATGGCCGCTGTAACCCTCCGGTTCACTCTACAATTAATGTGGATCTCCGGCTTACTCCACCATTAATGCGGATCTCCGGCTTACTCGACAATTAATGCGGATCTCCGGCTTACTCCACAATTAATGCGCATGGCTCCTGACATCTACGGATCCTCGGCTCTCCACGGCAAGTTAGCCCAGCAGAGTCTGGTCAACCATGATAAGTCTCTGATCTCGGCCATACCTCCGACACCAATGCAATGATTCGCCTGGTAACGTACTGGTTCGGGTCGTACGACGCCCTCACCGCCGACATCAGCACAATGATTCGCCTGACCGTGCGCCGACCTGAGCCACATGCCGAGCCGTACTATGGCCTCGCCCTGTTACATCACAGGTAAACCGACCCCCACCTATAAAAGGGAGCCTTGGCTTCTCAGGAGGGGGTTGGGAAATTCCGTGCCTTACAAGCACTGTTCATCTCCTCCTTACACTATCTGCCCCCTTCCTGACTTGAGCGTCGGAGGGCCGGCGCCGGAAAACCCGGCCACCGGTTTGTTTGCAGGCACACCAAACGGCGGACGCCGCTCGCCGACGGATCGCCGCCCCGCCGTGAGGACCCCCAGCTCCCTCTCTCCGGCCACCCCAGACGGAGGACGCCGCCCGCCGACTGGTCGCCGCCCCGCCGTGGTGACCCGCAGCTCCCTCTCACTCGACCGAAGATTGCCCCCGGGTCCAATTTCCAGCAACAGTTACCATTGTTCTAGCTTCTAACTAATTTATTTTTCAATAGAAGTGGCCTGCAGGCAATGGACTGCAGAGCGAAGGATAACCCTCACCAAAATACCAAGTTTGCCGGTACAACCCCAAAGAAACTTTAACAGATCGGTAAGCAATTTCATTTTACTTATTTATTGCTATTTCTTTAATATGAAGCTGTTGCAGTAGTGCATGGATAAATCGGCAATTAAATCTAGCCTTTTGGTCTAATCATAATTTATTGTACCAGCCCAAACTAAATTGTATAGGATGTATTGTACCGTACCAGTTTGGTACCAGTATAACTGGTACCCGGTATAAGCGGCATACTAATATTTGGTATGCCGAAAAGATCTTGTATCGTATCGTACATCGTACCAACACAGTGTTAGTGTGGCATCGATATGAGATTCGGAACCGAGATGGCAAACCTTGAGTCTAATGCTCTGAATATATCGACATAGAATAGTCTCGATGTAGTAGATGCTATACAAAATTTTACGACCCCAATGATCCAAAGCATAAAAAACATGCAAGATATTAAAACTGTATGCTGAATGCTTGTAGGATGAAGAAAGATCAAAGAAAAATCATAGAACATGTTTTCAGTAATTCTTATAGTTATCCATCAATAACACTATAACCTCAAAGAAAAGATAACCAAAAGCATAACAGTAAAGATAACAAGAAGCAAATGGCAGAGAATGCTGTCTTCAGTGAGCAACGTACATTGATTTTCTCAGAGCATGAAGGAAACATCCTTCTCTTTGCCAACTCTCTTGGCAAATGATAAACCACATAGCAACTTCCCGAAAGCTTTTACCAAGTAAGATCTATATCACTGCTTTTGTTTATTTGTCTCCACTGCCTTAAACAAATAGCAAAGAGAATAAAACAATCGGGATTGGTTTTTCTGCCATAAACTACAAGAGAATGAAAGTGATACATACAACAATTCTGTTTTCTCGTTGAGCCATGTGACCTTCTAATGGTTAGGAAAGACCCAAAAAAAGAAAAAAAAGGTGAGATAAAGAAAACAGCAGATTACTCCAGCCAAGTGTTGCAGGCTGGTGGTGCGGCTTTGCCGTCCCTCTTCTAGGATATTTTGTTTTCCGACTTCTTTGGATGTAGATTAGTATGATTCATCCATCCAATCAAAAAAAAAAAAAAAAAGACAACAATGGAGGCCGGTCCACCAAGAACCAAGACATGGAACAGAAAAGACTGGCCAATGTCTCCCTAAAGGAGATGGAGAGCCCTTCGAGAACATAATGGAAGACCTAATCCCATTCATTTCATCAGTCAGTTTGATATCAGCCATCAACTAAACAATCTTGCCTCCTGTATGCAAGTCCCAAATACTGGTAGATGCTATGGAGCACAAATTATGTATGCGGAAAACTAACAATCCAATTGCAAACAACCAAAATTTAGAAAATTACTCTGTGTTAACCAGAGATCCTACTAGATTCTTCCAAAGATTGCTGATATTTCAGACAAATTTTAGATCATGTAAGAAAACGCCACTCACCAGCATGTCAACACAAAATCACATGCAAAACTGCAAGACGACAATGACGAAACAACTACAATTTCGTCGGTTGCAATGGCTTCATATAAACTCACCGTGTCATATATTGTCCAATAGCCAGCCAAATCGTAGTAACCAAACCAAGTAAAAAACCCCAGCATCCCACTAGCTTATCTCACAGTACAGTGGATGATAGTAACAAAATAGGCTACCCTGCTTGAGGTCCCCAGACAGAAGGAACGTAATACACTTTACTCGGTGTCCGAAATTGACATGTCAGGGAAGATGAAGCCAATAGCAGCAGCAGAATGGCCAAACACATCATGTGAATTTGGATCTTGTTTCACTCGGCTCTTTCAGATAAGGGAGGACGTCAGCTCAGCAACATCTGATACCACTTGGTTGTAATCTGCCTGCAATTTTTCCTTCACCTCTTGCTCCAACTCTCCTTTGGTTGGTTTGGTCAGTATTAAGACACAGCAGGTAGGCCTCTTGGTTGCCCCAGCAGTGGCAAGATCCTAGAAAGGGGGAGAGAAGGGATCCCAAACAAGAAATGTGTCAGCAGAGACTCAACTAAATATTATAACAGTCTTGCATGAAATACTGATAGAATGGTGAGACTCCATAATCAGGGATCACATTGCTTTCTATAGCACTACTTTTTACATGAAAAGGTTAAGGTGGCAGGTACCTCAACAACCAATCAGAGGGAGGAAAGTGCAAAGTTGTTTGGTAATCATGTGACACCCCTAGACAGTTTAGTTAAATTGATTGTGCTTTCTACATCATTAAAAAGAAGATTTTCTGCTGGCTTTAAATTGTATGTCTGTTTTAGGAAGGGCTGTGGAGCTTGTGCTAGTAAATAACCCTGGATAAGTTGTTCAAGCCATTGGGTTGCGGTGACAATGGTGGAGATGAAATCTAGGATATGGAACAAGAATAGAAAGAAACTATTACAATATGAAACAACTATACGCCAGCTAAATGAATGCTCTCTCTGGCGGACCTAAGAAATTGGTAAGAGTGTATATGGAATTTGGAGGTCAGTGTTTTACAAGTTCCTTGTAATGGTATAGGCAAACTGAATTGCCAAATTTTGAGGTTGAATAGAAGTCCTACAGTTTTAACTATCATATTCTACCAAGTTTCTAACAATTTTGCTCTTTCTTGATCCTAACAAACTTTTCTCCAACTTAATAGAAATGCGCTCCTTGTATAAAAAATAGTATAAATAAACCAGAACTCTCATTCACCAAAATGGGAGTTACCCGTACCCCAGTCTTCTTTTGACTCCTTCGCCCATGCATGTTTAATAAAAAAGAAAAAGATCAAAGGACATCAACAAGATAACAACTAACCTCCTTTGAAGGGACATAGAGGTATGGAATATCAGCTTCCTCACATAATATAGGGACATGCGTGATTACATCAATTGGAGAAATGTTTCCTGCAATTATACACAACCTGCACGCACCAAATCAGTTCAGAATGTTAAAAAAGCTGTAAAATCAGTTTGAAGTGTTAGAAAAAGCTGTAAAACAGAACCATAAGAACATATTACACCTTGACAACATCAAAACATAGAAAATTTAAATGCATGTAAATCTATTTAATACATTGACAAATTCAATTAGATCACTGATGCCGATCGACAAGTCATGATATAGGAGTCTGGTATTCTCAGATTGTGTTTCTGCTCATGTATCATACACCATATTGACATGTGCATCATAAAATGCAGTCCAGGTCAGTCTAAAGACGCCATTTCAAACATTGGTCAGAACCTTTGGTGACTTTATAGCTCAGTTTCTATCCTCACTAGTTTCTCGTGAATCTTGGCATATATACCAACAGCCATAGTCAGAATCAGTAGTGTGCACATGCTATTAATTTGTTGCACAACTTGGATGAATTTTGGGTGCATCATGTACAGTACCAGGATGCATAAATTCACTAATTATTCATTTTAGACACCAAAAAGTACCCAAAAATTAATGAAAATAAAAATGGCATCTTAACAAGGTACCAGGACACAACGCTATACCATAAATCGGTATGATATGAACCAGTACCATGCCAGGGCAGTGAAAAACCAGTACCATGGTCAGTACTGGTATTTTTAACCTTAGGCTGCCCCCCAAAAAACATCGCATATTGGTTCTGTGGTAAGAAGACCTCGTATTGAATATTAAGGCAATGGGTCTCCGTAAATAAGTAGCAATAAGGCCAAGGCATCTATGAAATGTGAGCATCGGTCAAGCCCAGGTCAGAATTTTTGTCCAAAAAGAGGAAAAGAGGACATTTTATAACCTATTAATGGGCATGGACTCGAGCTATACAGCAGGAAGAGCTTCTCTCTGCATAAAGATTATGCTTGCATTCAGGCTTTAAGATAAAATTCCATGCTCTTTTAGTTTGATCAGCATCATTGAACACATCCTACAAGCACTTCTACAAATATTCTTTACTACTTTTCCTTGTATTGATTATGGAATATATGAGGGCTTCAACTTTATGTTGTTATATGCTTCTATAATCGTGTTTCTTGGATCCATCTGATTTTTCTGTATATTACACTATAGTCTCTTAGCCGTCATTATTTCGAGTATTGTCTTTGTTAGTTTGTTTATATTGTAGAAATAATTGCATATTTCTACTAAAGATACCAAAACACTGTTCCAGGGGAACAAAGGATTAGAAATTGCGACTAACCAATGCATTTTGAATTTACAAGAAACATGATACCGCCAATCCTATTACAAGATGTATGCAATAGAGTATGCATCAGTGAATTCTTGGTCAAAAATTTGCATCATTTTCCTCCCACGATGCTATGATACCCCCTAGTGATGCAAAATCAAAAGAAGCCACTTCTAATTAATCAACTTACACTATATATGTTTCTTAATAAGCGCCAGGACAATATATATTAAGGCATATATGCAGCATTTACTTTTTTACTAAGGTATATTGTCACTTACGCACTATACTTACAAAAACTCTCTATCCTCTAAATGAGAAGTGAACTTTACAAACCCACCAAGGGTGCATATAGCAAGCATGAGTTCAGCCTTAGGTACCCAAATCGGCTCAGCAATATAGGTATATGAATCATCATGTATACCACTTTTACATGCAGGGATGATAACCGGTATATAACATGATGTGCCATGTCAACTTCCATTGTCCTCCTTTAAAATTTCACTCCTTTGAGTTGAATGGTTTAGGTAATGCAAATTATTCATTTTCCCAAAACAGGAGCAGTTGTGAAAGTGTGCACCTTAGGCTATTTAAATAATAATAATAATAATAATAATAATAATAATAATAAAATACAAAAAATGCTGTGGAAGAGTGTGTCAAAGCAAGATTCTAGCAAGATCTGGAAGCAGATGCAGCATCCTAGGTACAAGATTCTAGCTAAGGAAAATTTAAAGCTTTAAGCACAGTTGTAAAAGCAAAAGGATCATTATCAAATGGTTTTAGACAAACCGGTCAAACATGCTAAAAAAACCTTCTTTTTTTGGTTAGGGGTTGGGGTGGGGGAAAGAAGGGGGCTCTCGTTCATGATAATTTGGTAAAATTTTATAATTTGCAGTTTTCCCATGACCTAGTCCTCAACCTGAACCTTCCATTGAAACTAGTGAGGAGATGTCAACTTCAACCAGAAAATGGAAAAGAAACAAACAATATGATGAATTACCAAGCAATCATACTTCCACCTTTGAATTGATGGTAAATAATCTGAGAAGATATAACACTATCCAACAAATTATTGATATAAAAAAAATGTATAGACCAAGCCAACAGCATGTTGAATCTTGGGATGAATGGCTCATGTAGTATCAGCCATGCAATTCTTTTAATAGACATAACTCAGATTCCACGTGCACATGTCCATGCAGCTGTAGTAGTAAGCACTAAGAAAAAATAAAGGAAAGAAGATAACACCACATTCAACATACAAAAATATTTGTAATTTACTCTAGTGTTGCAATAAATGTTCTAAAATCCGGCTCAAACATCGACCCATTTTAGTGTACAGGTCACATGTCAATAATTTAACTGCAAGTCAACTCATTGACCTGTGACACTATAAATATATAAATATATGAAATACAGACAATAATAATTTAAAAAAAATCTAAAATTATAAAAAAGCATGAAAAATATTATGATAGGGTTCCTATTGTGCAATATAAATGCCATAAAAATGATAGAATCTCTCAACTTATTTTTACTAAAGACTGAAAAGGATATGTATTAGTAACTAATATCACCAACCATACATGTTCTATAAGTAATTTTAGATGGAAATGAAAACAAAGGGACTGGGAACTTGGAATAGCAAATTCTTCCAAGATTAAGATGAACCTTAATTCCAAAGTCTAAAGAGGTAAAAAGGCAGCTTATGTTTTAATATTTTTCCGGCACCCTTAAAGAAGTTAACTAGAGGAACCAAAACCAATTGATCTTGGTGGGTTAGGTGATTAAATTGGTTAATTTGTCAGAGTGCATGGGTTTCTAGAGTATCTAGGCGATTGAACCAACCCATAAAGGTTTCTAAGTCGCAGGTCAAGCAGGTCAGCCCAATTGACTCACCTAGGTCTCCAAACATGGGTTGCTATTCTATAGTAATGTTTGTAATATGGACAGAGTTATAGTGCTCCCACATGAGCAAATGACAAATTAACCCCCATGAATTGCATTAGATAATCTTCTGGATTGTATTATCATCATTTGGCCAGTGCAGCAATCGTTGCGGGAAAAATGGTGCATTATTGGCATGGGCCGAAAGACAAAAATACCTCCATGCATCTAATACTATCTAATGCAATACATGGAAGGTATATTTGGCATTTACTCGTACAACCTACTTTGAGAGTTGCTATGCTGGAAACATTATAACTCTACCCTTTTAGTATGTCTCTAGATTATTTAATACCTTTTTCCAATTCATTCTCCTGTATTTGGTCAATAATCTTTTTCTTTTCACGAAGAAGTTTGCAAATTAAAATCATATATTATATGGAATCTAACCAGACTCTTTTAGGCTTTTGCCTATGTCAAAAAATGTTTCCTTTTTAATGTAGAAACACATGAAATGGTAAGGGAATATCTAGAATGTCATCGTGTCATTACTATGTTAACCTAAAGCCTGAGGGCCATAATCCATACTCAACATATCACTTTTTGGCTTGGTCCTATATCAAATTCAACTTTCTAATCAATGACTTGTTTTATCGCCTTTTATTGCACAAATGAAAAGTTGGAACATTCTTGAAATTCTAATGTAATTCAAGGATGCTATGCACAAGACTATATTATATTGTCCTTTTTATATAGTTCCATTTATATACAACTAGACATGTCAAACTCACGTGAAGGTAGTAACGATGGCCGAGATTCCCTAATCTATTTTTTTTATTATTCACGTTGTACAACAACTACATTCTCTATTTGGAATGTGCATTTTTTTTCTTATTTCTCTCCCTCAAAGTTGGAACTGAATTAAGTAGGTTATTTTTATTTGAGATGGAAAAATTGTAGCAAAAAGGATAAGACATGAAGAAGAAAAATGAAGCCTCCTAAGCATCCTAAGCAGTCTTTGACTTCAATATTAGAATAGACAAAGTGTTGAATAATGTTTATATAATATAATTACCTCACAGAATCCATATGAACACAAAGAAGAATCAAAAAAGAGCATAACGGGCTGCTTTATCTTAAGACAAACCTAAAGATCTATTAGCTTTTTTGGAGAAAGAAACTTGAGGACTAAACCCCAGAAACTTCCACTTATATTACCGTACCAGAAACATTAAGTTTACATTACATAAACCACACAGGTTCAGAAGGGCAGAAAAGATAAGTGGAAACCTGACATGGCACATCATGTCATTGATAGAATGTGGATAAAATGTGCATGACAGTAATTGCTATGCCCAAAAAATTGGACCAATTCAGCCTGTTGCCTAATCCGCATATGTGGTACGCCCAAAAGATATCGAAAACTTGTTTGTTCTTTTCTGTTCAGAAAAGAAAACCAAAGCAATTATAGTTTCTAAAGGATGGTATCTTAAATCAAAAATAAAAAAAATAATCACGGCATTTCAGGTGCAGTAGGCATATGCTTTGATTAGTTGATTATATATAATTATATATATATATAGTAATCTTGCATAGGATATGGACAAACACACACATACATACAAATACATATATATGCGTGTATATGCATATATGACTGTACATGTCAACTAAAATGCTTGATGCCAAAGTGCATCATTGCATTATCTCTTTTATTTTTCTTTAATTTATAAATCACGACAAAAGAGTGTAAAGCTATTAAATAAGTTCATCACTGTATGTTCACATACAGCCATCTTGTTATCAGTGGCATGCATTTCTTGTTATAAAGTTTAAGAAGTCATTGATTTACCACTTAGTTGTATTCCGTCCTAGACATCCTCACTAAAGAGCGGAAACACACAGTTGTATCCACATGCAAACAAATTATCAAAGACAACACTCTACAGCCCTAACACCTAGGAGAGCATGATTTGATACAATGTATAAAAGTACAGATAAGTCAAAGAAATATTATAACAAAAATAATGACATCAAAACCCATAGTTCTCTGTGAATCATCAGAAAAATTTCTCATAATTACTTGTAAGAGACATCAAAGTAAACTAAGCAAGATTAAATGGTACAGTTGTATTTACAATAAAACCATGAAAAATATTATCCATACAAAGTGTACTAGAAATAATCTTTCAATCCATATAGAGAACCTCTATGCGGGCATCAAATTGGAGTACATGCCCAATGACTGATACAATATCCTCCATATTGTTGGACCCAATTCTGCCATAGGCTTCCTTACTCAAGCTAGCCCAACCACAGGCCACAGATTATCAACCTAGCTACCTCCCGGACCAGGATTTTATGGCCATGATATCCAACACAAGGCCTGCTTGCACACATGCATGCATGTATGATTTACATAAATCTACATCTCTGAGTGTTAACTCAATTATAATGCCATGTTATAATATATTTACACACACACGTGCATATGTGTATATGTGTGTGTGTATATATATATATATATATATATATATATATATATATATATATATATATATATATATATATATATATATAACATGTCTTATAAGCCAATGTGAACCAATCTCAACAAGTATATATATATGACTAAATCCCCTAAAACAATTTGTAAATAAAGTGAATTGAAATAGAAAAAAGAAACGGTTGCCTATAACTTGAACTCAGAACTAGTCGGATGGAGTAGATAACTTTTATTTGTTGGGATAGAGAAAAAGATGCCTCCCCAAAACTAGTCAGATAGAGTAGACAACTTTTCTTTGTTGGGATAGATGAAAAAGATCCCTCCCCAAACCATGCTTGCATTTTCCATTGCACACGACTATGTACATAATATATATTTACATATAAGCTGCATAATAGATATTTATATATAAGCTGAATTGCTTCTAAGAGTATTTGACTCCAACTGTTTCCGAATGGAAATCAATGAACAGCCTCTCAAAATGAAAATCCGCACAATTGATTGTGATATAAGATGTATAAAATACTTGAATCTAAAAATTATATATTTTGGAGCTCTCTTGCCTATGCATCTAACCTGGTGAAAAATAAACGGTCGCAATATAGCTAGTGAGCAAAAGCATAGCATAAAATATTTATTTAGCAATTCCAAACAGTTGAACTTGACCTAAATATTTCAAAACATATGCATGTTAAGTTTCAGCTAATATGGATGTTTCTAAGCTATAGATCAAATTAAAACATGATATCCTACCGTTAAAAATGTCAACTTTGTTTTCATCTGATGTATAACTAAACTACTTTAAAAATTCATGATTTTTTGTTTATAACCATTTTATATATCGTAGCTCATGATTAATGGTGATGATTTTCATTTTGAAAGGCCCTTCATTGGTTTCTATTAAAAAGCATCTAGAGCCAAATACTCTTAGAAGCATTTATATACGCGCGTGTATTATACACAAACACACACACGCACACACATATACATCATTTGCATATTTTTGAGCACATGGATATCACAGGTGGTTCGGAAACGTTTGCAATGGATTAAAAGAAACCATTTGTCCTGCTACTACCAAATTATTCAAACACTGACGCATCAAAATTTGTGCTATCACTGCAATGATTCAAGTCTTATAGTTATTATGTTATTATATATACTGCTGTTTAGAATTGCAAATGAAACAAGATTACTTGCAGATAAGAAGGGTTTCAGTAACTCCAGTAGATTTTCAATTTAAGTTTTTTAATTTGATCGGAAGGGAGGAACAAGAAAACCAACCCTTTTTGACCGCGACGAATACTCTTCACCACTTCCTTAACTCCTCTTTTTAGGCATTTCGACTCGGAAGCTGGAAAAAATGGAAACGCACAATGTCAGATGACCGAGAGAGCGAGTCAAAACAAAGTATAGATAACTAAAAACTCACACCCCAATATAACTGAACAGAAACAAATTGAAACCCGATATTCCTCAAACGAAGAAAATTCACTAAGGAACTCCACAACCACAATAAAGAAAATGAAAGAAATTTAATTACAAAAGGCAGCAGCTGAATAACATATGGATGGGGAGAAACTCTTAACGTGATAGTAAAAATTAAGAAAGCCAACATATCCAAATGAGAGGAAAGCAAGAAACGAGATATATATATATAAAATACATATATATATATAATGGATAAGATTAGAGATGAATGCCACAAAATACAAAAAAATAGTAAGAAAATAATAATAAAACATACAAGTGGGCAAACAACGGAGATCATCAGAATCTGATATCAAAGCGATTTGATAGGAATGGATGATACCTCTTCGGACAAGCTTGAGGGTCCGCTTCCGGAGCTTCTTCCCGGCGAGGGGTTTGGCGATGGGGGCAAGCGCTATTAAATTCCTTCTCTCCTTTATCGATGTGCTCTCCGTCTCGCTATCGCTCCCCATCCTGCTTTCTTTCCCACCGTCTCTCTTCCTTGCTTTCTTTCGCTATTTTAGAGGAGCAGGTGGGGTTTTACGAACTAGGGTTTTAGGGTGGAAGGGGGAGCCGCTCAAAAGGTCGTCTTAGTGTCGGGTTCGGTTTTTACTAATAAACCGCGAGCCGGTAATAGTTTCCTGGTCCGTTGGTTCACTCCGTTCGGGTTCAAAAGGCGGCGGCTCAGCCCCTTTCCTCAAAAATAAATAAGTAAATATTCAAATCTAAATGTTTAAAATATTTTTGTGATATATTAATATTTAAAATTACCGACTGTAGAACTATTTTTTATGGATAGATTTACTATATTTGAAAGACAATTAATAATTTTATTAAAAAATGATTAGAACTAGATTTTCTATCCTCTCTTATGCTTTAACTTATGCTTCTTCTGAAAATACTTTCCAAATTTTTGTTTGAAAAGTATTTTTTAATCTAAAATTTATATAAAATTTTATACTTTTTTAGAAGGTTTTATTTTCCAAAAAAGTGGTTAATTAGTTCAATTGGTATCAATGGATGGTATAACAAATTTGGTCAAGTCCAACTTCCACCGTGGTTCATGAACCCAATGAATTATCAAAGAAATTTTTTTTTTTTTGAAATGGCATCAAACACATCCACAAACTAACAAGGAGTAAGAAGGATGCAAGTTTTTTCCCCTTCCAACCCTAAGGGCTCGTTTGGTTCGCGGAAAGCATTTTTCCTCTAAGGAATATGATTCCTGAGAAGCAGATTCTTAGGAAGAGGATGCCTAGGAAAGTACTTTTGGCATGTTTGGTTGACCATGGAAAAGTGACAGGTTTCCAAAGTGTTTATGTTTGGTTGACCATACACTTTCCTGAGAAAGTTATGTATAATTCCTATTATACCCTTAATAAAAATTAAGTCTTTAACGTCTCTTTAATGCTTTTTTAATGCTGGAGGGTCTTTTAGGAAAAAATAAAAATGGAGTGATTTCCACCTGATGGGAAAGTAACTTTTCCATGTTTCCCATGGGAAAGACTTTTCCATGAAATGTGGGAATCATATTCCCATAGAAATACAATTTTTCCATCTCTCTCCTTTGAAAACTCCAACCAAATAAGAGGCATCTCCTTATTTTTTCATTGACCACACTTTCCCCCCTTTTTTTCCCGCGAACCAAACGAGCCCTAAGAGATATACTTTTATGATCATGGCGAGTGATCAATTTTTGACAGTGAAGTGACCTTGATGCACTTAAGATTTGATGTAATTAATGAACTTCTTATTGATTAGTGTCCATGTACGTAAGGATTGACTATTAGTTAGGTCCAAGGAGACCGAGCATATAATGAAACCAACTGTATCAAAGAAGCTTTCTAGGTGATGAGAGACATCGGCATTATCTTTTACTACGATTCAGTATATGCAACGCGTATGCAAGAAGAATCCTATTTGAAGCTTTGGAGATCTTTCACAAGAAGCTAGCTTCTAGGCCTTTCTCATTACAGATTGCCACTCTATCCATTAGCATCGAGCATGCACTGCAGGAGAAAGAAGAGATGGATTGTTGTGACTAGAGAATGAGAGAAAAGATATAGAGGATAATATATTGGACTATTAAGAAGCAAAAATTTAATCAACTCTCTTCTTTTTCTTTCCTTTTCTTTTTACACACTTTCCGTATTTCGGATTAATTTAATTTAGGATTTTTTGCATGGATACCCTCTTAAATATCAAATTTTGTATGAATATCCTTCCAAAATTGATATTTGTATGTATACACTCGTAAAACATTTGTTTTGCTATTTTACCTTTTTTTTATTCTTGTTTTTGCATATTTATCCATACCATCTAACACCATTAAAAAATTAATAGTTTCAAATTAAAATGACTAAAATGCCTTTAATGGATAGATGTGCAAAAAAAATATTTATAAGAGTATACAAGTAGATAGCGATTTTGCAAGGATATTCATACAATTTAGCATATTTAAAAGGATATATATGCAAAAAAGAATCCTAGTAGATGGGGAACAAGCAAAATAAAAATTTATCATTGTAAAGTTCACGTATCCTAGTAGATGGACAAAGTAAGCAAGCAAAAGACCTAAAAGAAAAAACATTATCATTAAAGACAATTTCACACAGTCATACATGTACCTTGTAAGCTACCATACAGAGAATTTAGTGATTAGCTTTATTTTTCTAATGCTTAATTGGTCAATATAAATGGCAGAGGCTACCCAAGAGCATGCATCAACATGCATGCATGCACATACATGAACTAATTTATTCTAAGGCATTCTCGCAGCAAATGAAGCAAGCCTCCTTTTTCTATTTTTTGAAGATAGAGTTGCTTATAACTGATTGTGACCCTGTGGTCTCAAAATGAATTCTTCAACTGGATTTTAAAGCAGCATGAATTAATTTATTCTAGGCAGCCTCACAGCAAATGGAGTAAGTCTCCGTTGTTTTTATTTTTTGAAGAACACAGTAAGAATGCCACCATTTGGGTTCAAACCTAGATACTTTCCCAGCAAGATAGGGGTCTCAACCAGGTGCCTTAAGTCTACTGGGCTAAGTGAGGAGCCACATAAAATTTGATTATATCTTCAAAATAGTTGACAAATGCTTCATAAACATAATGATGATATAATGAAACACTTAACTGAGATGTTATAATATAACTGCATGGGCATTTGTCATCTGATGATTGACGCACCTAACTTGTAAGCGACAGTGTGGAGTGATTGGTTATACCCCTATTTGATTTTGATGAGCTCAAAGCATTTGAGTATATTTCAAGTTGTACTAAAGAATTCAATCTAGTGTTTCAGGCAAATATATGTGAATTTATCTTTAATAGCATCGAGCCTTTGTTCAAAGTCATTTGGCTAAGTATTGAACTAATTTAAGCCAAAGTTTGAAGCTCGAGTCGACTCCGGAAGAGTACGAGTTGACTCTAAGTATTTCAGAGGTTCTGGCACGAGCTCGAGTCGACTCCGGTACACTACGAGTCGACTCTGACCGAGAACAGACAGAAGGACAGAAAGATGAATTTCAGACCCTGTCACCGAGTCGACTCAAACGGTTTCGAGTCGACTCCGATGCTTACCGAGTCGACTCCTGACTGATCTGAGTCGACTCCAAGGAGTAACAAACAGAAGGACAGAGAAGTATATTTTGGACCCTGTTACCGAGTCGACTCCAACGTTTGGCGAGTCGACTCCTAAACAAGCAAGAGTCGACTCTCAGAGGAAAGCAGACTGAAAGACAGAGGATCAGTTTTCAGGCTCTGAGAGCCGAGTCGACTCCAAGATGATCCGAGTCGACTCCAAGGCAGTTCAACTCCAAAGACAGAGGATCAGTTTTCGGGCTCTGAGAGCCGAGTCGACTCCAAGATGATCCGAGTCGACTCGAGAAAGAAATGCAGAAAATTAGATCTCTGGAATCCTGAGAACGAGTCGTCTTCAGAGGGCCGAGTCATCACCGGATACTGGCGAGTCGACTCCAGGTTTGGCCGAGTCGACTCCAGAACGGGACAGCACTTTAATTCAAATCCTGAACAGTGGGCGAGTCATCTCTAGTAAAGCATGAGTCGACTCCAGCAACCGTCGAGTCGACTCTAGATCGAGCGAGTCGACTCCGACCCCAACGGATACATTGTCAGGAGTTGCAGATTGTGCAGAACGGCCACAAATTAGTGTCTAACGGCTAGTTTTCAAAGGGACTGCTTAAATAGCCAGAGTGAACAGTAGTAGACACCAAAAGAGTCACTCCATCTGAGCATTAAGTGTTTTCCATCTACTAAGAGTCTATTAAGAGAAAAGACAAGCAAAAGAAGGAAGAACCGCATTCAATACATAACTAGAAGTCTTCCCTTCGCATTCAAGGCTCTTCCTCTGATTTCAGATCTTCAGTGCATTCAAAGAGGAGACTCAGAGTTCGAGAAGCCCCTTCTTCCTCTTCCAAAATCTGTTTGAGGGCTTCTAACTCTACTCTTTTCATATTGTTTAATATTTGCTTGTTAAGAAGCTTTCTTTGTAATTTTTTCCAAACTATTTTCTTACTTGATTCAATCAGAGGATTGAATCAAGGGTTGTAAGGTTTGTTGGTGAGCCGAAGTTAAAACCAACGGTGTAAGGGTTCGATTGTGATCCCGGGAAAACAATCGGATGGTTCTAGTCGGTGAGCCTGTGAAAACCGACCGAGTTCGTTGTGATCTCGCGAAAACAACAAGTTGGGTTGTGAACTTGTAAAACAACCGGCTGTAATCTGGAGGATTATAGTGAACTCCTAAGTGAAGCTTGGGGAGTGGACGTAGGAGTAAGGGTTAGCTTGGAACTACTATAAATTGGTTTGTATTTGTATTGGTTGCTGTTTTCTCTCTCTCTCTCTTCATTCACTTCATCTAGTAACTTAACTAATTTGCCTGCAATAGATTTAGTTAATTACTAATCATAGTTTTTAATTGGTCGACAGTTAATCCAAACCCAATTCACCCCCACTCCTGGGTTGTCTTCTTGGGCAACAAGTGGTATCAGAGCTGGAGCTCTTATAATAAAAGAGTAAAAGATCAAAATGACAACCCCTTTTAGATCTTCTCTTATTGAGGGGCAATCCACCCATAGGCCTCCATTTTTTAATGGAACCGACTATACCTATTGGAAGGCTAGGATGAGGATATTTATCCAAGCCCAAGACTATGAGGTTTGGAGCATAATAGTTAATGGACCATACATTCCTTCTATTTTTGTAGATAACATTACTATACTCAAGCTTGAAAAAGATTGAGATGACAATGATAGAAGAAAGGCACAACTAAATGCCAAATGATGAATGTACTTTATTGTGCCTTAGACTGTAATGAATTCAATAGAGTCTCTACTTGCAATTCTGCAAAAGAGATATGGAAAAGACTTGAAGTGACCCACGAGGGCACGAATCAAGTCAAGGAATCCAAAATAAACATGCTAGTTCATAAGTATGAACTATTTAAAATGGAATCTAATGAAACTATCACGTACATGTATACTAGATTTACTGATATTGTCAATGGCCTAAAAAGCCTTGGCAAAAGTTATACTAACAGTGATCTTATCAGGAAAGTTCTTCGATCTTTACCAAGGTCATGGAAAGCCAAGATAACGGCGATCCAAGAAGCCAAAGACTTGAACAAGCTGGCACTCGAGGAGCTCCTTGGATCCTTGATGACACATGAGCTCACAATGAAGCAACACAGTGAAGAAGAGTCCACCCACAAGAAAAAGGTAATTGTCCTTAAGTCTACTTCTTCTAACAAGGATCCCTCTTGCAGTAGCTGCAGTGAAGAAGAAGACAATGAGGGAGATGAAGATGAGGCTCTTCTCGTGTGAAAGTTCAGAAAATTCATCAACCGAAAGAAATCTTTTCATCAGAGGAGAGGTTCCTCAAGTTCCTACAACAAGGACAAAGGTAAGGAAAGAGAAAGTGAGGAAATCGGTTGCTATGAATGCAAGAAGCCGGGACATTTCAGAATCGACTGTCCCTTGCTGAAGAAGGGCAGCAAATACAAGAAGAAGAAAGCTCTTGTCTCCACCTTGACAGACTCCGATCAATCATCATCATCATCGGATGAGGAACAAGAGAAAAAAGCAATTTTTTGCTTCATGGCAAATGATAATGAGGTAATATCTGAAACGCATTTAGATTTTACCTTTGATGAATTGTATGATGCTTTTAATGAACTAATGGATGAATATAAGATAATAAACCTTAAAAATAAAGAATTAAAACTAACTAATCAATCTCACTTCCATAAGTACGATAAATTAATTAAGGACAAGGATTCTATCATCCAAGAAAATTTAGAACTTAAAACAAGCAACCAAATGCTAACTCAAAAAACTAATACCTTAATTAAAGATAACGAAAGACTAACTAAGGAAGTTTCAGAATTTAAAAATAGTAAACAAACTATAAAAGATAATTTTACAAAAGACTTAAACTTACTAAAAACAGAAAAACTGAAGTTAACAAAAGAACTTGAAAAATACAAACCTATTGTAGAAAAGTTTACATATAGTTCTGAAAAATTGGAGATGATCCTTAATAATCAACGAGCTGTGTTTAATAGAGCTGGTTTAGGGTATAAGCCTAAGAATATTTAAAAGTTTCTTAAAAACTTTTTTGTAAAAGCTGGAGAAAGTAAAACTAAAAATATAACATGTTTGCTGTGAAAAAGTAGGACATAAAGCTAATGTGTGTGATCATAGGAAAGTAGAAGCTAAAAAAAAAATTAAAAAGGTTTGGGTTCCAAAAGGAACCAACATTACTAACCTTGAAGGATCCAAAAAAACTTGGGTACCTAAAATTGTATGATTTCCTTGTGTAGGAGTGTCTTGCAACCAAAGTCGACAAAAACTGTTGGTACTTGGATAGTGGCTGCTCAAGACACATGACGGGTGACAAGGAGCAATTTTTCACCCTAGAGCCTAAAAAGGAAGGTGCTGTGACTTTTGGAGACGATAACCAAGGTTACATCGTTGGCATAGGTAAAGTACAAATCACCTTTTCAACCTTCATAATGTACGATTTGTAGATGGTCTTAAGCATAACTTACTTAGCGTTAGTCAATTATGTGATAGAGGTTTTGATGTTCTGTTTAAGCCATCTCTATGCATCATTACCAACTCAATTGACAATAGCTTAGTATTCAAAGGAATAAGACGTGGCAATGTTTATGTAGTAGATTTTGAAGATCTCGCCAATAATAGCCATTGCCTAGTAGCTAGTGATTCTAAAGTTGATGATGCAAGTTGGTTATGGCACCGTAAATTAGGTCATGCAAGTATGGATACAATATCAAAATTAGTTAAAAGAGATTCTGTGATTGGTTTGCCACAGCTAAAATTTGAGAAAAATAAATTTGTGAAGCATGTCAATATAGCAAACAATCTAGAAGTTCTTTTAAATCCATAAATTGTGTCTCTACTGCTAGACCCCTTGAACTACTTCACATGGATCTTTTTGGACCAACTAGAACCACAAGCCTTGGTGGAAACAAGTATGGCCTTGTCATTGTAGATGATTTTTCTAGATACACATGGGTCATATTTTTAGCTCATAAAGATGAAGCATTTTCAGTATTTAAGAAATTTCATAAGGAAGTAACTAACTCAAGAAATGCTTCAGTTATAGCTATTAGGAGTGATCATAGAACGAAATTTGAAAATCATCTATTTGATGAATTCTGTAGTAAAAAGGGGATAACTCATAATTTCTCTGCACCTAGGACACCACAACAAAATGGAGTTGTGGAAAGAAAAAATAGAACCCTAGAGAAAATGGCTAGAACCATGTTGTGTGAAAGTAACCTCCCAAAGTATTTTTGGGGAGAAGCCATTAACACGTCATATCATATATTAAATAGAGTTTTATTGAGACCAATTATAAAGAAAACACCTTATGAACTTTGGAGAGATAGAAAGCCCAAAGTAAACTATTTTCATATTTTTGGGTGTAGGTGTTTCATTCATAATAATGGCAAAGATAACTTAGGCAAATTTGATTCTAAATCTGATGAAGGTATCTTTTTGAGATATTCTACATCAAGTAAAACTTATAGAGTCTTCAACAAAAGAACCCTTGTTATTGAAGAGTCTATATATGTTGTTTTTGATGATACTAATGATGTCTCTTCTAGTAAAAGAGTAGCTCTTGATGATGATGCAGGAATACTTGAGAAAAGGATAGATGATATGAAATTACAAGAGAATGTACCGAAGCAAATTGGAGAAACTTCAACAAGCCAAGAGGTAAATGTTGATCATGGGCTTACTAAGGCTTGGAGGTATGCTCATGGTCACCCTAAAGAATTAATTTTAGATGATCCATCTCAACCTGTTAGAACTAGAGCATCTCTAAGGAACTTAAATAATCATCTTGCATTTGTCTCACACTTTGAACCTAAGAACATAGAAAAAGCTGAAAGTGATGTAAATTGGATAAATGCTATGCAAGAGAAACTTAACCAATTTACAAAAAATAAAGTATGGAACTTAGTTGAAAGACCCACTGAATATTCAATAATAGGAACTAATAAAGTATGGAACTTAGAAACAAGGCTAGACTAGTACCAAAGGGCTATAATCAAGAAGAAGGTATAAATTTTGATGAGACTTTTGCTCCTGTAGTTAGACTTGAGGTAATTAGATTGTTACTAGCATTTGCATGCAATAAAGATTTCAAATTATTCCAAATGGATGTAAAAAGTGCTTTCTTTAATGGATATATTAATGAGAAAGTTTATGTAGAACAACCTCCTGGTTTTGAGAATCATCAATACCCCAATCATGTTTATAAACTAAACAAAGCACTTTATGGTCTAAAACAAGCCCCTAGAGCATGGTATGAAAGACTTAGCAAATTTCTATTAGACCATGAATTTTCTAGAGAAAATGTTGATACAACTCTATTTTTGAAAAAGGAAAACAAAAATATGTTTGTAGTGCATATTTATGTAGATGATATTTATTCGGTGCTACTAACAATCGCCTTTGCGAAGAGTTTGCTGAGTTAATGCAGAGTGAATTTGAGATGAGCATGATGGAAGAATTGAACTACTTCCTCGGACTTCAAATCAAACAATCCAAGGAAGGAATTTTCATCAATCAAGCTAAATACATCAAGAAAATGCTAAAGAAGTTTGATATGGATGGAAATAAGGCAATTGGCACCCCCATGAGCTCATCATGCAAACTAGACAAAGATGAATCAGGTAAATCAGTTGATCAAAAGCTGTATAGAGGTATGATAGGATCTTTACTATATCTTACAGCAAGTAGACCTGATATTATGTTTAGTGTATGCATGTGCGCTAGATATCAATCTAATCCTAAAGAATCACACCTAATTGCAGTTAAGAGAATTTTTAAATATCTCATAGGAACAAAAAACATAGGTCTATGGTACTCTAAAGAATCAAGCTTAAATTTAATAAGGTACACTGATTCAGACTTCGCTGGTTGTAAACTTGATAGAAAAAGCACCAGCGGATCTTGTCAATTTTTAGGAGAAAACTTAATTTCGTGGTTTAGCAAGAAACAAAACTCGGTTGCACTATCTACGGCTGAAGCCGAATATGTTGCTGCCGGGAGTTGTTGTGCTCAAATTTTATGGATCAAGCAACAACTTGAAGATTATGGCATTAAACAAGATAAGATTCCCATAAATTGTGATAATACAAGTGCAATAAATCTAACTAAAAATCTAATTCAACACTCAAGAACTAAACATATTAAGATAAGACATCACTTCATAAGAGATCATGTGTTAAATGGTGATGTAATGCTTGAATTTGTTTGCACTGATGATCAACTTGCTGATATCTTCACAAAATCCTTGAGTGAAGATCGATTTTGCATTCTTAGAAGAGGGTTAGGAGTGATTGATCCATTCTTGTGATACTCCTCTCTAAATGATTAATTTTGATGATTAGCTTATGTTAGATATAGGATTTCTTATCTATGGTCATCAAATCTGATCTTAAATCTTAGATATTTCCATAACTCTCTCCTTTGGCACGGTAAAAACAAGTTTGTTTTTGATTATGTGCCAGAGTTCGAGTCGACTCAAATAGATTTTAGAGTCGGCTCGTGGGCGAGTCGACTCGCGCATATTTAGGAGTCGACTCACGCATATTTAGGAGTCGACTTGCGACTTACCAGAGTCGACTCGAGGTCGGAAATTCGATTTTTAACCCTAATCGAAACGTTTATTCCTCACTTCTATTCTCGGCGGCCACTGTTCCAAAACTCTAGAGGCGTCTCCGACCTCGTCTTCGACCCGTTCTAGGTCCTTTCCCTCAGGTTTTTTTCCATTTCTCTTGTCCATCCCTCGATTTTTAGGTTAAAATGCCTAGAAAAGTCGTTGTCTCGAGCCGGAAGAGACCTCTCTCCGCAAGCGGCGCCGAGCGACGGTCCAAGGCGAGAAACGAACCCGTGAGGCCACCACCTCCGGTTTCTTCTCCGCCGAGGATGGTTCCCTCGCAACCGTGTGCCGGAAGGGCAGTCTCTACCGGAAGGAAAGTCAACTTTGACTTTCTCTTCCGGGAAGGGTTCAACCTAGGGCATCATCTTAGAGCCCAAAGTCTAGAATATTTTTGTTCTCTTTACCTCCCCACCTACCCGGGGTTAGTTCGGGAATTTTATGGGACCGTCACAAGGGGTGGCGGTGGTGTCCAAGGAGTAGTAGGCAATGTACCCATTCTCATTTCCGAAGATCTCATTGCTAGGATCCTTCACTTGTCTTGCGATGGGATCGCTCCCACACATCCTACAGATAGGACAGAGGCCCTTACGGCCATTTTAGGGAGACCACCCCAATCTCTCCTCGAGGAGGTGTCTGCAAATCAGCTTACGGTTGAAATGCGACTCCTCCTGAGCATCATATCTAGGACCCTTTTTCCTAAGAATGGTCGGTTTGACTTTGTCTCAGAAAAGGACCTAGCATTGATGTTCTACATCCTACATGACATTCCCATAAACTTCCCAAAGCTAATCTATAGGTATCTCTGTGAACCCTTAGATAAGCCTAGGCTAAGTCTTCCCTATGGTATGCTCTTTACTCTTATTTTTAGAAAATTAGAGATTCCTATCCTTGAGAGAGAACCCACACGCTCCCTTAGGCACACTGATAGTATGGGTGAGGGGACTCTTCACAGGATGGGCTTCCATAAAGTAGAAGGAGTCTGGGTTAGGAGAACCTCTTCATCCACACAATCCGACCCTACCACCCATCATTCACCTAGTCCTGATCATGACCAGGATCACTACATAGCTCCTCCCACTTTTCCTTCCACTTCTGGTCCTTCATTCCCATCCACTTCAGCTGGACCCTCTACTGCACCACCACCTCAGCAGCCCCTGGAAGTCCGGATCAGCTCTGAGCAACTCCAGGAGATGAGAGAGGAGATTGTGAGGGAGCTGAGAGATGACTTGTTGAGAGAGCTCCGAGGTCCCCTGACTGCTTCCTCCACTGACGTCGTTCCCTCCTTAGCAGCCGTGTCCAAGATGGTTGCAGACCTGAAGGAGGAAATCTACAACATCAGAAGCCTAGTCCAAGCTCAATATTGGAATATGAGTGACGTAAAGGATGACACGAGGAAGATGCGAGATAGCATTAGAAATGAGCTTGGTAGCCAAAGTTAGGGTGCAGAAAGGCTAGCACATGCCTTGATCTCCAAACTTGACACCCTCCAAGAAAGTCTGACCCAGTTCACCTCGACATAGTCTAGGGCCACCTCGGAGATCCTCGAACAACTAGGGAACGTCAATGAGGGGTTAAGCATGGTCATCAAACACACTAGACTGAGTACGGGAGCCACATCCTCCACTACGAAGAAAAATTAGTGTATTGTTATCTGTTTTTATGATGTACAGTCCCTTGAGGATTTTTTTTAATATGTAATCATACTTGTACTCAAATTTGAATTTAATACAATGAGTAGAAATTTCCTTTCAAAATTATGCATTCTTGAGTTCTAATACCTTTCTATGTATTATGCCCTTTTTGCTATGATGACAAAAAGGAGGAGAAAATATGAATGGAATTGTAAAGAAAATCCCTAAAAAGAACAACCTTAAAGCAAAACGTAATTTATTCTTAGTGGATTCGATACCTCGAGGCTCATTATCTCTCTGTTGGGGCTCCTCAAGGAGTAATCTCCAGAATCTATTCAAGGGATATTCGGAGATTAGTTGAATCATACTCAAGAACAAATTGTCAGTTCTTCCCTCTGAAAGTAAGAATTTAAGATCAAAAGCTTCGAGACATTAAAAGAAAATTCAGAGAACCCAAACAAAATTGAATGCATATGTTGAGGGGGAGAATCTGGAATCTTAAGAAAGCAAATTCATTAAATACATATAAGCCAAACAATTGATTGCATGATATGAAGGCTTATATAATTTCAAATAAAAGGGGGAGCTTTAACTTCAGGATTTACTGTTTCATACTTTTCAATTTTGGATAAATTAAATGACTAGATATTTGAATTCATTTCAAAACTTTATTATAAATCTTCTTTTGGTTGAGCAATTCACTTTACAAATACTCAATGTTTTGTCATCATAAAAAAGAAGGAGATTGTGGAGTGATTGGTTATATCCCTATTTGATTTTGATGAGCTCAAAGCATTTGAGTATATTTCAAGTTGTACTAATGAATTCAATCTAGTGTTTCAGGCAAATATATGTGAATTTATCTTTAATAGCATCGAGCCTTTGTTCAAAGTCATTTGGCTAGTATTGAACTAATTTAAGCCAAAGTCTGAAGCTCGAGTCGACTCCGGAAGAGTACGAGTCGACTCTAAGTGTTTCAGAAGTTCTGGCACAAGCTCGAGTCGACTCCGGTACACTACGAGTCGACTCCGACTGAGAACAGACAGAAGGACAGAAAGATAAATTTCAGACCCTGTCACCGAGTCGACTCCAACGGTTTCGAGTCGACTCCGATGCTTACCGAGTCGACTCCAAGGAGTAACAGACAGAAGGACAGAGAAGTGTATTCTGGACTCTGTTACCGAGTCGACTCCAGAAGAGTTCGAGTCGACTCCAACGTTTGGCGAGGCGACTCCTAAACAAGCAAGAGTCGACTCTCAGAGGAAAGCAGACTGAAAGACAGAGGATCAATTTTCAGGCTCTGAGAGCCGAGTCGACTCCAAGATGATCCGAGTCGACTCCAAGGCAGTTCAACTCCAAAGATAGAGAATCAGTTTTCGGGCTTTGAGAGCCGAGTCGACTCCAAGATGATCCGAGTCGACTCGAGAAAGAAATGCAGAAAATTAGATCTCTAGAACCCTGAGAACGAGTCGTCTCCAGAGGGCCGAGTCATCATCGGATACTGGCGAGTCGACTCCAAGTTTGGCCGAGTCGACTCCAGAACGGAATTCAAATCCTGAACAGTGGGCGAGTCGTCTCCAGTAAAGCATGAGTCGACTCCAGCAACCGTCGAGTCGACTCCATATCGAGCGAGTCGACTCCGACCCCAATGGATACATTGTCAGGAGTTGCAAACTGTGCAGAACGGCTACAAATTAGTGTCTAACGGCTAGTTTTCAAAGGGGACTGCTTAAATAGCCAGAGTGAACAGTAGTAGACACCAAGAGAGTCACTCCATCTGAGCATTAAGTGTTTTCCATCTACTAAGAGTCTTTAAGAGAAAAGACAAGCAAAAGAAGGAAGAACCGCATTCAATACATAACTAGAAGTCTTCCCTTCGCATTCAAGGCTCTTCCTCTGATTTCAGATCTTCAGTGCATTCAAAGAGGAGACTCAGAGTTCAAGAAGCCCCTTCTTCCTCTTCCAAAATCTGTTTGAGGGCTTCTAACTCTACTCTTTTCATATTGTTTAATATTTGCTTGTTAAGAAGCTTTCTTTGTAATTTTTTCCAAACTATTTCTTACTTGATTCAATCAGGGGATTGAATCAAGGGTTGTAAGGTTTGTTGGTGAACCGAAGTTAAAACCAACGGTGTAAGGGTTCGATTGTGATCCCGGAAAAACAATCGGATGGTTTTAGTGGGTGAGCCTGTGAAAACCAACCGAGTTCGTTGTGATCTCGCGAAAACAACAAGTTGGGTTGTGAACTTGTAAAACAACCGGCTGTAATCCGGGGAATTATAGTGAACTCCTAAGTGAAGCTTGGGGAGTGGACGTAGGAGCAAGGATTAGCTCCGAACCACTATAAATTGGTTTGTGTTTGTATTGGTTGCTGTTTTCTCTCTCTCTCTTCATTCACTTCATCTAGTAACTTAACTAATTTGCCTGCAATAGATTTAGTTAATTACTAATCATAGTTTTTAATTGGTCGACAATTAATTCAAACCCAATTCACCCCCCCTCTTGGGTTGTCTTCTTGGGCAACAGACAGCTTGTCCAGTAAAAGAATAAAACACAAGGCATAACCAGCGTAAGGCAAGTAGGATATAGTACAGCAGAAAATTTTAATATTGCATCCATCCTTGGTTTTACTAAAAGCAAATCTGTTTTTTGAAGAACTCAAGCACCTTCATGATCGCAACTAATAAACTAACCATAAGATGTTTTTAAATCTAAGGCCATAAATTACTTAATGGGTAAGCTACATTGATGGAGTTTATATGTTGTCTCCCCAGAGAAAAGTATCAAAAGCATATATATACAGCAAATAGGGATGGTCCCACTCTCAATTCTGAAATGTGTGAAGCTCTTTCCAATGAATCTACTCTCTATTTCTATGCACTTATAAAGCTAGATTTGTAGTTGCATACTCTCAAAACTAGATTGAACTGTCAAAAAATATTGAGAAAAAATGTCCACAAATAAATAAAAACCAACTAAGACCTCGCTAAGCAAAAAAGGATCAAAGACAGAAGCTTCTTTTCCATGAGATACCGCCTCAATAATGTGGTATAGTGATCAGAGCAATGGTCATATAATGGTCCTCGTTCTTCAAAGAACAACGAATTTCATAGTACTACCCCAGATTAAGTAAAATTTTAGGATATTCCTAAGCCTAGAGGCATAGTAAGGAATAACATGAAATCACATTTGTTAATAACAAGTCATAAATAATGATGAAAACATTGGCTTTGTATTGCATCACAACATACAAAGTTGATGCCTTCAATCTCTCATGCTATAAGATTAACTAGTTTTTTGGATTATACAGATATGCAAGGTTTTCAAGAGCTCAAATATACACTTTTGAGGGTTGAAACAAATCACCATCTTTTTCAGATTGAGGATATCCAGAATTTGCTCCAAAAGGATTCTCTTTAGCCTACATTGAAGTCTCTTTAGCCTACATTGAAGACTGCAGCATCTACCTCATAGTGACACCAGATTCTCAGTTATCATCATTTGTCATCTATTAGAAAATGTTTAGAATACACACTAAATAAATAACTCAACACATAACAGGTGTAAATTGTCATCTGATTATAGGTTAGAGGCAATCCAAAAATTCAATAACTTAATTAATAAAAGCAATCCATTTTGCAAACTATCAAGGCATTTGATTTTGAAAAGGCATGGAACTACAGATAGCGGTTAAGGATTGGGATTGGACATAAGTACATTTCGTGATAATGCCTTCGACGCAGACCATGGAACCAATGAAGGAGGACATGAGATCCCTAGAAGTGAATTTGTGGAACCCAAAAGGCACGCTCAAGCCAACAAGCACACGTTCAAACACCGTAAAAAAATTCCAATTTACACGTTAAATTGGTACCATCGCAGGGTTTTCACAAGATCCAATGAACCAGAGTGCAAAAAAGATTTTAAAAAATAGACTTTTTTGTGCAAAAGGGAATCAAACATAGATATACTAGGGTAAAATGGCATCGATTGAAACGACCGGAGGAAACAAGCAAAGCAATTTTAGAGAAAGATTTAAACAGAGATCTAATAGGGCAGGGAAGGGAAGATTTGACCTTCGGGCGAAGTCGAGGCTGAAGTTACGAAGGTCATCGAAGCCGAGAATGAGGCGGCGGCGCTTGTTCTGGATCATGTCCCTTATAGTTTTCATGTAGAACCCCTTACCCACCTGAATATTTTACGAAATTTGCATAAGAATCACAGAAAGAAGTCATTTTTAGGGTAAATCCAGAGAAGGAAACCTTCGATGCGAGTGATTTTGGCGGGAAAGCACGTTGGGACACCGACGGGATAGTCCGCAGATTTCTACCATCGATGATCGTGTGCAACGCGAGGCTGATGATTGGAAGATCCTGGCCGTCCAAGGAAGGGTTCACATGAATCCCAATGCACCATCGTCAAATATCATAAGTTGAGGCGACCCTAACCCATTTAGTGGTGGAGAGCGTTCAAAAAGATACTTAGTTGATATTATTTGAATTTGTTGGTACTATATAAGTATTCAAGATCTACGTGGTATACAACTGATATACAATAAAGTACACATCTTCATGAATCTTTATACATTTTCTTATTTAAGTCCTACCATTCTTGATAGAGTTTAAATCTAGTCAAATCCAATCACAAATGCTATAAGTTCAATTATAAATGTCACAACCAACTCATGATCAGTCCAAAAGAGCACGTAAAGCAGTATCCCTCTTCACGAGGGCCGCTCTGATACCATTTATTATAATCTATGGTTTCAACAAAAGAGAACGACGAGAAGGTATTTATTTGGATTTTTTGACTGTAGGTAAGTATCCAACATCCACTTAGTGCATACATGTGGGACTATATACACAGCAGTATGGATCCTCACAAGTTCATGCGAAGCATAGATCATTTTATCTTGTGCATTGAGGTTCAATGTATTCTAAAATGGTAAAGGTTATAATTATTTATTTTAAATCTATAAAATCCTATCAAACAATCAACTAATGAGCATGATTTTGGAAAGGCTAGTATTGATGATTCAAAAATCATACTCATTTAGCCAATGTGGTAAAGAATGCTTCAAAATTAATACTCCTGATAACCTACTCCATTGGAAGCAAGATTTTGACATGTTAGTTCCTTTGTTTCCAATCCAATCCTAAACTTCCCCTTTCTTGGAAGAAGACATTACTTGAATTTCGATAGTTGACACAAAATAGTATCGAGGTTGACCCGTGACCCTGATTGAACCTGTATTGAGATTCTCTCTCTTCTCCATCCTTTCTCTCTCTGTAAAGTTTCTCTCTAGTGAACTTTCTCTCTAAGATAGTTGAATCCAGTAAGAACTCCTCATAGTGATATTGGATTGATCCTGGCGAATGGCCTAGTCCATAGTCATCGGGCGGTGTGTCAGCCCCCACCCTGGTCCTTGCCAACACTATTAGATTCGATCACCATCGATCTCTGTTGAACCATCTGTACTCTAGTCCGAGTATGATTTGATGAAATCACCTTGATCAGACCGACCCGGATGTTGGGTACTCCTACTTAATCAGCCCTTTGAGGGTGTCGGAATTTAGAATTTTTATTTTTTAAAATGATTATAATGAAATTCCGATGAAAAGTAAAATTTTGAAATATTAGGCTTTGAGAAGAATTTTCGGAATTAATTGGGTTTATTAGTTGGATTGCATTTGCAAGATAAGTAATGATCGGTCTTTTATAGATTCTTCATTTATATAATATTATTTTGTATCAAATAAATTGTTAATGGATTTATATATGATTTATGAATTCTACGGGATGGTGATTTGAGTGAAAAATCGATATGTAAATTGAAATAATATTTTTTGGACTATTGCTAACTTATTTACTATTTTTACATTGTATATGCAAATTGTGATTGGGTTATGATATATCTATTATTTGATAATAAGAACTTTGATAAGTATCAGATTTGAACTCTTAGACTAACTATGTTTAGGATCCTGGCAATTGGGGATATGCATTGATAATTCTGGCTCCATCACAGGGTATAAATGTGGCATCCTGGCCTACTTTATAGGGTATAAGTGCAGTATTTTGGCCCACTCTGTGGGGTATAAGTGCAGCATTTTGGCCCACTCTATAGGATATAAGCGAGGTTTGTTTCTGGCCTAGCCACATGATATAAAATGGTCGTAGTTAAAAGCTACTGAGTTGAATGTGATTTGTTTCGAATCAGATTTATAATTATATATACGGATATTTGAAAGATACGAATTTCAATGAATTTGTATTTTGAAATGAAATTGATTATGTCTTTATACCAATTCATCGTAATTTGTATTTATATTTGAAGTTATTATAAGAATTATCTAGTTAAAGTATTCATTACTTACTAGGCTATCTAGCTCATTATACGATTTCTTACTATTTTTAGAGATCGGAAGAATTAGCTTAACTGGGGTTTTCAATTTAGGAGAGTGACTAGAAGAATTGCGGCACAAGTTATCTTAGATTATAATTTATTTAAATTGATCTATTATCCTAGACTAATGTTAGAATTGTGAGACATTGTAAGTTGAGTTAGTTGATGAAATAAAGATTGTATATTATTAGTTTAAATTATTCTGCTACATATTTATGATATCATAGTGAAATGCCTTGAATGCTTGCGGGAAAAGTTTTTTATAAGTATATGGTAGTTGCCATGACCCTCAGTTTGTGATTTCGGATCGGCGCATGACAATATTAATAGCGGAAAGTTGAAGCATTCTCTTCGTTAAAGAGAAGGTGATCAACCGAAAGAATCAATAATTGTACTATAGGAACCATTTTGGGCCAATAAGTAAATTCAGGTCTTATATATCTTTAACAAGAAAAGAAAATATATTCTCATAATAAAAAAGGAAGAAAAAATTGGGCTGCAAAAGAACTAACATGTCCAAATTTCGTATTTTAATTGAATGCACCAAAGCCAAATTCTCTCGCACATCAACTACTGCCAAATACATCATCTCAAGTTATTTCTAGCAAGGATCAAGCATGGATCCCTGCAAACCTAATTTCAAACAAAGCATTATTGAATAAATTGAAGCACGACAAACATCTACCAATCCATCTCACTGTATCTCTTGGCCACAAGACAGCTAGCTGATTTCCTGTGCACTGTAAGACCAGCTGCTTCCTCCATGTCGACGTCCTCTGTCCTCATGCCGCTGGGTAATTCCCAGTCGAAACAGTACAAAAGGTTCGCAAGCACAAGCTCCACAAGCAGCAATCCAAGATGCTTCGCAGGGCAAATCCTTCGGCCTTCTCCGAATGGTATAAGCTCGAAATTACCATGTCCTTGGAGCTCAGAGGAGCTGTCCATGAATCTCTCAGGATAGAATTCATTAGGCTTATGCCAAGTATCTGCGTCTCTCCCCATCGCCCATGCGTTGATGAGTACCATTGTTTTGGGTGGAACGTCATAACCATCGATCATAAAATGCTTCATCGTCTCTCTTGGTATTAGTATTGCACCCGCAGGCCGCAGTCTCATCGCCTCCTTCACAACAGACTTGATGTAGTGAAGCTGATGGAGATCACTCTCCTCCACCCTTCCTTTCCTTCCCACGAAACCTCTGACTTCATCTTGCGCCTTCTTCATCGCTTGTGGGTGTCGCATGAGCTCCGCCATTGCCCACTCCACTGTTGCAGAGGATGTGCCCGTTCCAGCTATGAAGATATTCTGCAACAAAAAATAGAAGCTTAATCAACGTATACATCATATATACTTGACAAGAATTTGATGCGGATAGAGTGGTGTAAATACCATTAGTACTCCTTTGATGTGATCTCGAGTTATATAGTTTCCATCCTTTTGGATGCGGAGCAAAGCATCAAGGTGTCTTCATCTTGATCATCTTGTGGCCTCGTTGGATCGATGTGCTCATCAATGAGTTGTTGGTAGAAGTCATCGAGTTCAAGAAATATTTTCTCAAGCCTCGCTCGCATTCCTGTAAGCATGTCGACCCATCCGAAAGTTGGTAGGTAGTCGGCAACAAAGAAGCCACCTAACATGGCTTGGGCTTCTTTAAGGAGTTTGTGAAATCGACCTTCTTCTCCACCATGGTATCCTCTACCGAAGGCAGTTCGACATACGATACTGCTCGAAAGGGAGAATAACACCTTGCTCAGATTGATGGGGTTTAGATCGTTAGAACAAGATGATATTAAGTTCATAGTTCGGTGGATCTCCTCTTCTCTCATCGATCGAAACGAGAGCACCTTCTTGTTGCTAAAGAGTTCGATGATGCAGACCTTTCGAAGCTCCCTCCACTGGTCTCCATACGGTGCAAAGGCAACATCCAAGCAACCATAAGAGAGCTTTGTAAAGGGGAAGAGTGGCGCTCGGCTGCAGCACTCATGGTCGTGGGTCTTCAAGATCTCTCTGGCCATCGAGGGAGATGACACCACAAGGTTGGGTATCTTACCAAGCTTCAGATGCATGAGGGGGCCATGTTGTTGAGATAGTTGCCACAGGGAGTGGTGGGTGTGCTTCCCCAGTTGGTGCAGGTTTCCAATTATGGGAAGCTTGGCTGGGCCTGGTGGGAAATTGGGAGCTGCAGTTTGTCCCTCCCTTTTTCTTGTAAGAAGTAGAAGAAGAGGGAAGAATGAAAGACCAAGGAAAAGAAATGGCAAGGAGGCCATAGTACTGGAAGGAAGAGCCATGAGTCTCTCTGCCGTTGTTGCAATGGAGGCAACTATCAATAGAAGAACATATATATATATATATATATATATATATATATATATATATATACTCCTGATCTGCTGCTGATGACCACAGGCTTGTAACATGAAGCTTTGCTTTTCCAGTGAAATATGTAAGAATGTTACCAAGGACTTGCAAGTCGCTTGCAAACCGCGACTACAGTCTTGGACAATTATTCTCGACCGACAATTGCGTGAAAAACACCAGTGGAAATATAGATATTTGTATAATTTAATAATTTACTTGGTCTTGGTAGATCTTAGACCAAACTAAATTTTAGCACTACAACTTGACCACAACTAGATTGGATTGTCTTGTTCTGATCTAAAGCCAATCCAATTATACTTAAAAATCTGACACGGTTTAAACATTATGGATTATATGACACCCAATTGGTCCTACTATCTTTTTCTGGACCCACCCCCACCCACCCCCACCCACCCCATTTCAAATTTAAGAGGCTAAAATGCTTCCAGCCGTGGCGATCGTCTGCAGTCATGGGATGATGTTACATGTATGATGTTACATGTGTAGCCAATAATGTCTTAAATTTGGAGTTGGAGCTTTTATATTTCCTTACCCTATACAAATGTTGTTTGCTTTCGTTAGGGTTGCAATTGGGTCGGATCAGACATAAACAGATCGGGTCAGATGCGAGTCGGATCAAATGCATGTCGGATCAGGAAATCATAAATCTGAACCCAATCTATTTATTAAACAGGTCAAAAATTACAACCTGAACCTGTAATCCGATTTGATCCGTTTAATCTGCTTAATAAACAAGTATTCTGTTTACCCAATCCGATCTGACCTGTTTAACCTATTTAGCTTGACCTATATATTATTTTTTGGATTAAATTAAAAAAGAGAAAAGATCTTTGTTTTCTTCTCCTGCATACTTCAGCTTCTTCCTTCTTCCTGTTTTCAAATCCTCTTCAAAATTTATTCATGGAGGAAGGGGGAAACGAAGAAGAAGAAGAGGAAGCATAGGAGTCCTCATCGCTGTTGGCCGGCCCCTCTGTGTCGTGCGATGGCAGCGAAAGGAGGCCAAGGCGGCTCGCCCACCACCACTGTGGGTGGGTGTCGTTGCCCCACGGGACATTGAAGCGGACGGATGTCAACACCCCATGGCTCCACCGCGGGCGGACGCTGCTACCACCCACTCAGGGAGTTAGAATGGCTGCCAGCACTACAAGAAAATTGGCCTTTTCCGACGCTTTTTTCCCGACGCTAGGGAGAAGCGTTGGGGAAAAAGGGCTCCCCGCCAAAATTTGCCGACGCTTTAGGTAAGCGTCGGTAATTCTCAAGCAAAAACGATGCTCAAAAGCGTCGTCGTAATGTAATCCTAAGACGACGCTAATAAGCGTCGTCCAAAGCCAAATTAACATCAAAACCAAGCGGCCGGCCCCCTCCTCCTCATTTTGCATCCCGATCGATCAAGCCCTAGCTCCTCTCCTCCTCCCATCTCTCCTCTCCGGCGCCGAGCGACGTCCGACGGCCACCGCCTTTCTCTCTCCCTCGTGATCTTTCCCCCGTCGCGCGGCCTTCATTCCACCGCCTCTCCTCTCTCCGACCACCCAACACCCGCGCCTCCCATCCCCTCTTTCTCTCTTTTCTCATTTTCCGCCTCCTCCTTCCGCTGTCTCCCTCTTCTCCTCCTCTCAACGAGCCTCGTCAGTTGCCGCCTCGTCATCGCTGGTGGGTGCTTTGGAGAAGAAGTAGACGAGGAAAAAGCTAAGTTGTTGAAGCCATCATCAAGGTGAGATCCAATCTTTTCTTTACGTTAGATTTTTGATGTTAGAGGGCTAAATCTTAAAGGTTTAAGGTAATATTTAGTTTCTGAAATTTTGGAAATAGTGGGAAGCCACCGATTAGGGAAGAGGAAGGCTTTTAAGCACCTTTCTATCTACAATGATTTATTTTTTTAATCCTATCATTGTAATGTGCAAACAAGTGAAACTTTTCATGTTGCTTTTGAGCACATTATTTCATTGGGAAGCCAGCAAGGTAAGTACACATATTTTCAGTATTAAAACTTTGAATTGAACGAGATTCTACCATTATAACCAAAAAATGCACAGATGATTGTTTTATAACATTTTGATAAAAATGGGAGGAATACATGAGCTTTACTTATTAGAAAGAATAACATAAAAACAACATATAGCCATTTCGACCCAAAAGGCATATATCTTGATCATTCAATTCAGCTAACTTCCTTGAAAAAATTAAGGAAAAGAACTTCTAGATAACAAGGATCAAAAGGTGCTAGTCATAAAAGCATACCTTCCAGAATATCTGAAACATACAAAGACCCCATTGTTATGAATAGTCAAACCTTGATGGAATTTGAATATCTAAAAAAATATTGAAAAATGAGCAGAAATACATATATATATATATATATATATATATATATATATATATATATATATATATATATATATATATATATATATATATATATATATATAGGTATCAAAATAACTTAGCAATTGAATACAATAGAAAATGATCCCCCACCGCATTGAGTAACTGCTTGAAAACTGCATCTGGAAGATAAGCCAAGGTTGTACCACAGTCAATAATGGCACCTTTATTTGCTCCATCGTCAAATAAATAAGTAGGAAGCCTTAGAAAAGTCCCACCAACCTCAATTCCTGTCAAGTTGACATTGTAATGTTTCCTGTGGAAGTTAAAATTTTGAAACTTTCAAAGCCTTACAGACCACAAGTAGTTGCCACATCCATACCCATTCAAAGTTTAAGCTTCATATCTTACCACAACTTATGAGCCATGAAACAGAAGAAGCTAGTATTGGAGGGCAAGCACTTATCTATATATCACAAAGCCAGCAGATATGCTTATAGGAATTCTGTCTAATAAGCATGACAGCTCACTAGGGATGCATAAATATACAGACTCTATATCTAGTTTACATACAAATTCAAGCAAACAACAGGAGGATCCAAGCTTAGTAACCAAGTACAATTATACCTATAACTGAATGTTGCAATGCAAGATTGCCCAACCTCAGTACATAAAAGAAAAAGGTGAGATTCATATAGTACAACTAAGACAACAATATAAGACCATATATGGAAAGAGCTAGCTTTATAAATAGAATACTTTATAGATATTCTTTAATTTGCCTGTGAAAGAGCTAGCATATATAAAACATAGCGTATTCTAGCTGGATAGTGCCACAGTAGAATGATCAGTGTTAATATTGGTTCCTATGTCGAGTTTGGAGTCTAACTTTCGTTGTAATTTAGTAGAGGTGCTGATTCAATTGCATAAGATGCATCTAACAGTGGCGACAACATGACTTACCATTTTGGTTTACTAATTTCAATCATGTGGCACATGATTCCATTGCTAGTTGTGATATTATCATATGCCATCATTGTTGTATAGTCAAGATTTGGTTCATCAAACTGAGGGATTCATGTATATACTATTAAGGTAGTGGTTTTAATTGTAAATACCATGCAAGCTATCCTGGTTTTTTTGTGCAATGGGCCAGCATACCTGACACTTAGGACAATAGATGTCTCATTTGTCTTGGTCCATTTTTTGACTCATCCCATTCTGAAACATGACATGATGCTAGAGTTGGGCACTGGGCCGGGCCGCCCACGGCCCGGCACGGCCCGGCACGAAGCGGGCCGTGCCTGGCACGGCCCGCTTGCTACAGTGCCGGGCCGTGCCTGGCACGGCCCATTTGAGAGGGCCGTGCTGGGTCACAGGGTACTGGCCCGCGGGCCGAGCCCGGCACGGCCCGCTTCGGGCCTGGGCCGGCACAGCCCGTTCTAGGCCCGCGGGCCAAGCACGGCATGGCCCGCGGGCCAGCCCGGCACGGCCCATAAGGGCCTGGGCCGGGCTGGCCCGCGGGCCTGGCACGGTCCGGGCCTGGGCCCGGCCCGGCCCGATAAAAATTAATGCTTCATAAATTTTCTAAAAAAATTAATAAATATTGAAAACTAAGGATTTATGAATATAAAGCCACCTTAATGGTGGGGGGTTTGGCATAGACCCCTACCAGTTTATTAATTTAAATCAAAATGGTACATGAAGGGAGGTTTGGACCTTGGTCTGACCTCTAGAATACAATAAAAAACTAAGAAAGGGCCGAGGTTTGGACCTTGGTCTGACCTCCAGAATACAATAAAAATGTACAATTATAAAAAATTAAGAAATCTTACTAATCATCAGTGATTCAGTGAATCAGTATTCACTCTTCAGTCTTCAGTCTTCAGTCTTCAGTCTTCAGTAGTGTTTGTATCATCATCATCAGAGGATGTTGTATTATGTCCACCTTTATCTTGAAGTCTTGCCTCAGCATCCAACCAATCCTTGAAGCAGAGAAGCATCTCCACCGTTTCGCCCGTCATCCTACTTCTCTTTTCGTCAAGAACACGCCGACCTGCACTAAAAGCGGATTCCGATGCTACCGTGGACATCGGCACAGCTAAAATATCGCGTGCAATTGCAGACATAACAGGATATTGATTTCTAACACTCTTCCACCAAGATAATACATCTAGATTCTCTATTTGATTTTCATCATATGCAGACTGAAGATCATTTCGTAAATAAAATTCTAGTTCACTACTTAAAGATGAAGAAGATGAAGAGGAACTTGAAGCATGTGTGTGTCTTCTCTGTGCAATGAATGAAAAAATAGATGACGAACGAGAACTACTAGAAGAAGAAATAGAGGTTTGTATTTGTGTTCTAGATCCACGAATTTTTTCATCATATATAGCATAAATATCATAAAGAAGTTGTTTTACCTCATCTTTAGCAGATTCAGAATCTTGATTCATATTTTCAGAATATGCATCAAGTAAAATTAGCACGCCATTTAATTTAACTCTAGGATCAAATACAGCAGCTAAGTTATGCATAGGACATATCTTGTCCCAATACTCATTCCATTTAGATTCCATTAGGTCAATAATAGGCATTAAAACATCATCATATCTATGTTCTGCAAATTTTTGACTAATTATATATGCTTGTTGTAAAAATGAACATGAAGTAGGGTAATAAATACCAGAAAGAACATTGGTAGCATTATAAAAAACTAAGCAAAAAATTTTCCAAAATTTTTCCTTTATTCCAATCAGTTTCAGACAATATAAAGCCTAATCCACGATCATTAATATATGCACTTAATAAGTTTTTATATGGGTATGCATCATGTATCATGCTATATGTGGAGTTCCAACGAGTAATTACATCAAGTTTAAATTTTTTAAAATGTTTACCATGATTTATGCATAATTCCTTAAATTCTTGAAGTCTTGATCTTGAAGCATGAATAAAAGAAACTGCATTTCTAATTTTTGAAATCACATCTTGAATCATGCCCATGCCAGCTTGAACAGAAAGATTTAAGATATGACATGCACATCTAATATGCAGTAAATTTCCATCTAATATGGGATGCAATGAGTCTTTTAATAATGCAACAGCAGAATTATTATTAGATGCATTATCAAAAGTAATAGACATAATTTTATCATTAATATTATATGAACATGCAGTTTGATAAATAATATTTGAAATTTGTTGCCCAGAATGTGGAAAATCAAAAGCACGAAAAGCAAGAATACGTTTATTTAATTGCCAATCATTATCAATATAATGAGCAGTAATGGCAATAAAACAATTACTACCTACAGATGCTGACCAAATATCAGAAGTTAATGAAATTTTTACATTTAAAGTAGAAAGTGTTTCAATTAAATTTTGTTTCATTGCTAAAAAGTTGGTCATAGCTACTCTTCTAAATGTACGCCTACTAGTTCTTTTGTAAGCAGGTTGTAGGTTTAATTGAACATATTCTTCAAAATTAAAAGATTCACATAAACTAAAAGGTAATTCATCCTTAACTATCCATTTTACAAGTGCTTTTCTTTGATTTTCATGATTATATGCAAAATTACCTACAAGTAATCCCCCTTGTATATTAAGGGTACTTTGAGTTTGAGCATGAGAATCATGCATCCTATGACTCTCTTGATGTCTTTTTAAATGCCCTGTTCCCCCACTACTACTACAACTATAAAGTTTGGCACATTTTTTACATCTAGCTTTCCAGACTCCATCAACCATAACTCTATCAAATTCATTCCATACAACACTAGTCCTCTTACGAGAAGAGGTTTGATCTTCACTCGGTTCACCAGTTCTAGAGGAACTAGGAACATGGGGTTGGGGATTAGTTTCTTCTCCCTCAGAAACAGGAATGCCAAACTGACTTTCCTCAAAAGATGACATATCTATGATTAATTCAAAAAATAAAAACTAACCGCAAGGAGGAATTGAGTAGAGGGTCGGAGGGCAGAGGCAGAGCCGAGATTCCGAGCTTCCTCTTGTGCTCTCAACAGAAGCGACCTTCTCTTCTCAACAGGAACCTCCTCTTGTGTAGCACTTGAACAAACTAAAAATTAAATTGCTAGAAGAGCACTTTAGAAGAGAGAAATAATAGCAGTAGAGAAGGAGAGAATGAGAGGTTTGGTGTGGTGAGAATGAGGGAGGAATGGGCTATTTATAGAAGCCCAAAAATTTTTTTTCCCAAAATACCCCTCAATTCAGCCGTTATTGGACTGTTGGGAGGGGTAAAATGGACTTTTTCCCGAAAATAGCCGTTGGAAACGGCTATTTTCCTCCCCCCTCTCCAGACGGGCCGTGCCGGCACGGCCCGTCTGGAGCCGTTGCGGGCCGTGCCAGGCACGGCCCGTTTGAAGCCTGGGCGTGCCGTGCCCGGCCCGGCCCGCCAATAGACGGGCCTGGGGCCGGGCCGGGCTGGCGTTCCGTGCTGGACGGGCCGTGCCAGGCACGGCCCGCTTCATAAGCGGGCCGTGCCTGGCACGGCCCGTTTAGTCCTTTGGCCCGGTGGGCCTGGGCCGGGCCGGCCCGGCACGGCCCGTTGCCCAACACTGCATGATGCCCTGTCCTAACACTCAAAATGGTGGGACACCCTCCTTGTTAAACTAAGCCTTATAAAATACTGTTTCATAACTGTTTCACTTGTATTCCATGGGATAAAAATACTGTAACATTTAGCTTTCATCCCATAGAACAAAAGCTTGATGTAACCCTACAAGTAAATCATGGGATGAAAATCCTAGAGGTTTCCAATCCACACCGCAGAAAAATAAACACGCTCAAGAATTAAGTGGATTTACAAGTACAAACCATGATAAAGTCAAATAAAAGAAACCAAAACCACATTAAAAATATATTAAAAAAATGTTGCCAAGTCGTGAAACCCATCTTTGATATGTTTAACCCCAAACAAATTAAACACAGAAGCAGATCAAAAAAAAAAATTGTGCATGCAGTTTTTTTGAAAAACTAAATGTGCCAATCTCTTTTTATGCCATTTGCCTAAATACGAGATAAAAGAAAAATCCAAAGATGAATTGTGCCAATCTCTCTTTCCAGCAATACGAGATAAGGAGAATTAATAAAAACAAGTGCCAATCTTGTTAACACTATGAATTGTGCCAATCTCTCTTTGTGCCATTTGCCTTATGTCATGTTGGCGATAGAAAGGATATTTGTGATTATAGGATTGCTAGATAACAACATGCCGCGAGAAAAACGATTCAGAGATGTTGAGTTTCAGCACACATCCGTGGGATCTTCTTCCGATCAGTCCTTACGGTCCCAGCAGCCCGATGAGCCCCAGCAGCACGAGTCCCATTCTCAGCATGAGTCCCATACTCAGCACGAGTCTCAGTCTGAGCACGTGCCACCTGCTGATTGTCCGGATATGGATGACGTGCACATCCAGGGTATTTTGATTTACATTTTATATATTAATTTTTCTTATAATCTAATTATATTAAATCATTTGTCTTTAATATTTTAATTAATGGATATTTTATTTTATTTTTATAGATGGACTGGGGAGAGTGAGGAGGACACGAGGACCCACTTGAGCACGGGACGTGTGGAGCCTACGCGAGGATGAGAAGATCGTGGTACATTGCAATAAACTGGGGCAGCCCATCAAGAGGGCTGCAAACATTTTATCGACTTTTCTAGGATCGGTTGCGCGGAAGGGTCAATTGTGTCCGTTCAACTATACGAAATGGAATGAAATGCTTCCTTCGTATAAGGTTGAGCTTCTTAAAGTTATTGAGGTAAAGAATTGAATTTGCTTACTATCACAATTTTAATTTTTGATTTAACATTATTCTAACATTCTTTAATTACTTTGGTGTAGAAAAAGTTTTTGCTTCCTAAAGAGAGCCATTATTGGGTGCTGAAGTCCGTCAATCGCAAGTGGAAAGAATATAGGGCCAAATTAAAGGCGGACTGGAAGCACGATGGTATGACAGAAGAGGAGGTTGCCCGTGTTTGTCCTCCTGATGTAATCCCTCATCAGTGGAGGGAACTTGTCCACTATTGGTTTTCCGAGAAAGCTCAGGTTGTATATATTTTTTCAATACCTTAGATTGTATTTACTAATAATTTAGATTACAAATTTATATTGCTTATTCTTTTTTTGGAAAAACATATTCCAACATTGGTAGAACTGCACGAGCCTCTCAGGCTGTTCCTCATACTTCAACTCGAGGAGTTATGCTCGACGTAGAGCTGAATTTGTAAGTTTTTTTGAAACTCTTTGAAACTATTTTAAATTGTTCTATCATATAGCATGTATCATGATAACTAGCTTGCCAATATACCTTTTGTTGTAGATGGATGATAATGGGAGGGAGCCTGGTAAGGTGGAGTTTTATAAGATGACTCACACCCACCGAGATGGCAGTTTTGTTCGGGATGAGTCAAGAGATATAGTTGTATGTATTCATCTTTGAATCTTTCAACGATATTTTTATTAGTTCTATTATTGGCATACATTAATATGACTTTTTCTTTTGAGAATATAGGACAGGGCAACAACTCTTATTTCAGAGCGCGTCGGAGAGTCATCATCATCCGACGCGACCAGTCATGTCGAAGCTCAGGTGCTCGCTGAATTATTGGGCCCAGAGCGTTATGGTAGAGTGAGGGGTTATAGTGTTGGAGTTACCCCCACTCAGTTGTCTGCAGTGGGCATGTATACAAGAAATGCTGGAGAAGGCAGTAGCAATGCAGAAGTTAGTAGACTTCGGGCAACAATTGAAGATATGAGGATCGCCATCAGGCAGAGTTGGCGGAGTTGAAGCAGAACCAACAAACTTTGCAGTCTCAGCTTGAGCATATTTCATCTATGTTACAGCGATTTCTCCCTCCACAGGTAAATAACTATATGTATTTGATGACTTTACATAATTATCACTTATTTTGCATAAGTTAATGATTTTCATATTCCTAACTTTTAAAGTTTCTTTTTTTGTTGTTGTAGATTCCTGATACTTCAATAGCTCGTAGAGATGATGATGCGCTAAATCCGGTCCCTGATATTTTTTAGACTGTTATTTAAGGAGTTTTATATGTATCTTTTTTATATTTTTCAAAGAATATTGTAATTCTAAACTTATTAATCATATATGACAATATGAATGTTTTGAATGATCTAAATATTTGTGTTGATATAAATGTAATGCAGGTTCATATTGGCGTAAATGTTGATTTATGATATGCATGTGTTTTTCTAATAATTTTTTTTAAAAAAAAATCCCACTTCCGACGCTTTAAAGCGTCGTTAAAAACAAAACTTGGCATGGGTTTCTCCGACGCTTATAAGCGTCGGCAAAAAATCGCAAAAGTGGTAGTCTATGGGACCTACACTGACGCTTTTTAAAGCGTCGGTAAATACAAGGTTTTGCCGACGCTTTCCTTTCACGTCGGCAAAAACCTTTCCCACTCAGGTATCGTCGACGCGTTTACAACGCTTGCTCTGGCGTCGGCGGGGTTTTTGCCGACGCTAATAAGCGTCGATAAAGGCCATGAAAAGCGCCGGTAAAAGTTACTATTCCTATAGTGCAGCCGTCTCGTGGTGCTTATCCGTCCATGATTCTTGCGGGTGGTGCAACCACTCAACTATTTGAAAGCCTATAAAACCTCTCCCCCTCATCCCTCTGAGTGCACCGAGCCCTCTCCTCCCTCTCCTCCTCCGATGGCCTATGTGCCACCCCGACCGAGCACCACCTAAAACTCTGCTCCGAGCTTTGTTCCGAGGTTGCTTCTTCCTCTTCTTCTCCTCCTCCCCCTCCTCGCCCCCGCCGATCTCCCTCGTCCTCCTCCTCTGCCGCCTTCTTCTCTCTTCTAAACTCGGACCGCATTTGGTCCATGGACCCTGCCGCCTGCGATGCTCGGTGGCGCTCCCTCTACGACCTCTCCTATCCTCTCTTCGCGAAACTTCTCGAAGAGTTCCGGCCCCTTCCCCTCCCCCTCCCCGTCAACCATTCCCTCGCCCTTGCCGTCTCCCGCCTCTCCCGCAGCCTCTCCTCCCCTGCACTCAAACCTTAGATTTTTGAGAAGGAAAGAGGTCACTCACGGGGGAAATCCTAATCCTAATTACCGAATAAACGGTTATTTGATCCAACCCGAGCCATATATTAAACGGGTCAAACAGGTCAGATATTTAAAATATGTATCCGACCTAATTAATAAATAGGTTAAACGGGTCAACCTGTTTATGACCCAAACCTGTTTAGGCCAAACCCAAATCTATTTATGGCGGGTTGAACATGGGTCGAGTTGGCGGGTCGGGTCATATTTTGCCACCCCCAGCTTTCATGATATATTCGGATTTCATGATATACTTAGGGTACTTATCTAGTGTTTTATTTTACCAGAGACACTGATAGGAGTTGGAACTCTAGGGCTAAGGTTTAACTATAAATATCTTGTAACACTTGTTATTTTTGAGAGAGAGTGAAATTATAGCCGTTTTGCTCCCGTATACGTAAGCATATTGCCGAACCATATAAAATTTTTGTGTTTAATTTTTTTTCTCTTTCTTATTTAATTTTTTCGTTCTGTTCCTCGTTTAGATCCTACGATTTCACCAACAACTGATACCAGAGTCCATCAAAAAAAAAAAAAAGGTTTTGGGCTGCCGCAGGTGCTATTCTTCGTGTTGGCGTTTCTCTTCACGTTGGGGGCTAGAGCGTGGGTTCTCTCTCGAAGGCCACGAAGAGCCAAGAGAAGAGAAAGGGTCGGGAGGCTTGCTTCACGTGGGGGAATGGACCATCCTTTCCATGAGGGTTCTTTTGTTCTTCACGTGGGTGCTCCGTGCTGATCTTCACGTGGCGCGTTGTCTTTTCCCCAAAAGCCGAAGGAGAAATCTCTTCCCGTGGGTGCAAGTGGGTCCAGCCCACTTTGGGTGGCCCAGAAAGAAAACTAGGGCATCTCCTTTTATGTTTTTTGGCAGAGTCGCATGGGAGTGCGCACGAAGGAAAAGAATACCCGTTAAGAGAGAACAAAAGGGAGGCTTGCGGCTGATGAAAAAAAAAAGACTCAAAAACAGAGGCTGCGGCTGAAAAAAAAAAAAAAAAAGGAAGAAGAGGGAGCAACGACAGAGAAAGAAAAAAAAAAAGCAGATCGCGAGCGAAAATCTAAAGTTTTGTGCGCGCTATACAGAAGAAAAAATGGGTTCTTTTTATGTGATATTAAATTTTTTCTAATTTGTTGAGAACTCAAGTTTTGAGCATAAACTTGAGTATTGTAAACTCTATATTTATTATAGTGGATTGATCGAATTTGTTCTGCAATTTTTTTTCCTCTACTCTGGAGGATTTTTTCATGTAAATTTGGTATGTTTTCTTTTTGCTCTTCAGGTGTTTGATATATTGTTTGTGTGAATATTACTTTTAGTTAGTTTTGGTTTTGGCTTAGTTTATTCTACAGTATTCCTGTTTTTGCTACAACAAGTAGTATCAGAGCCAAGATTGTATGGGTGTAGAGATATTATGGGAGTAGATGTAGAATTCTTCAAGTACCACGATGAAATTTAGTGCTTTTAATTATTCTATTTGGAAACCTATGATGAAGGATATCCTTTATTGTAAGGATTTACATGAGCCCATTGAAGATGCTAATACCAAGCCAAAGAATATTAGTGATAGTGACTGGAAGAAGATACACAGAAAAGCTATTGGGTATATCAGACAATGGATTGATCTCAGTGTGTTCCATTATGTATCTCAAGAGACAGATGTCTACAGTTTTTGGATGAAGTTAGAGGGTCTCTATGAGAGAAAGACATCCCAAAACAAAGCCTTTGCAATTAGGAGGCTTGTGAATTTGAAGCTGAAGGAGGAAAGATCTGTTGCTGAGTATTTAAGTGAGTTCAAAGACTTAGTGAATCAGTTGACCACAATGAAGATAGTGCAATGGTGAGTTGTAGACATTATTACTACTGAGTTCTTTGCCTGACAGTTGGGAGAATTTAATGGTGTCATTTAGCAACTCCGCTCCGATGAGGTGCTGCAATTTACTCTGATGAAAGATAACTTATTTAATAAAGAAACAAGGAGAAGAGATATGGGTAAGGACAGTGCACATGCTCTTGTTATAGAAAATAGGTGAAGAGGTAAGAGCAGAAATTTTAAGGGGCGCGGTGTTTCCAGAAGTCAGGCAGTGCAAGAGGAAAAAACAAGTACTTCTACTGTAATAAAGAGGGTCATATGAAGAAACACTGCAAGGCTTAAAAAAAGAAATTGAAAGAGGAAAAGAATCAGAAGAAGGCCAACAATAAAAACACCACTGCTTGTGTTTCAGATGAAGTAGTGGCAGTTCTTTATGTGGGAGAGGACCAGTGTTGTCATGCTGCAGATCCTAATATGAAGTGGATAATTGACTCAGCATGTTCCTGTCATATCACTCTAAGGAGAGCGCTCTTCACTACTTACAGAGCAGGTAATTTTGGTAGGGTGAAGATGAGAAATGATAGTTATACTGATATTGTGGGAATTGGTGATATCTGTTTTGTTATCAATATTAGATGCTCTTTTACACTCAAAAATGTGCGACATGTTTTAGATATATGTTTGAATCTGATCTCTACTAATGCTCATGATATAGCCGGGTATGAAAATTATTTTGGCAACAAGAGATGGAAACTATCGAGGAGGTTAATAGTATTTGCTATAGAAAAGCTTTGTTGCACATTTTACAAAATACAAGTAAAGTTGTGCGGTGGTACAGTAAAAATGATTGAAGATGATGTTTGACCAGATCTGTGGCACAGACGGGTGGCTCATATGAGCGAGAAGGGATTGCAGATTTTGGAAAGAAAATCCCTCATTCTTTTCCATACATATATGTCATTGAATCCCCATGATTACTATTTACTTGGCAAGCATTATAGAATTTTTTTTCTATACTTGACGAGCAGTGAAGTGGATCTTCAGATACTTGAGAGATAGCTCCAAGATGTGCTTAACTTTTGGGGGCTCAAAACTAATTTACAGATGCAGATATGGCAGGTGACCTTGATGGAAGGAAATCAACTTCACAATATTTGTTTACTTTTGCAGGAGGAGTCGTATCTTGGCAGTCGAAACTGCAGAAGTGTTTTGCCTTATCTACTACTAAGGCTGAGTATATTACAGCTACTGAAGCAGGAAAAGAGATGCTTTGGATGAGACGATTTCTCCAAGATTTGGGTTTGAAGCAAGATGAGTACGTAGTTCATTGTGACAGTCAAAGTGCATTAGACTTGAGCAAGAATGCCACATATCATTCACGCACGAAGCACATAGATGTGAGATACCATTGTGATGACCCAAAGATTGATTTAAAGATTGATTTTGATGATCACAAAACCTTGAAGTATAAATACTAATGTTTGTGTTGCAAGAAGAAAGATTATTTATTTTGCAAGGAACATAGCAAGTTGGAAGAATTCAAGAAGGCCTCCAAAGCTCTCAAGAAAAGTTAGAAGAAAGCCACACCTCATTGGCCCAAGATTCAAGTTCAAAGGCTTCAATTTAGAAGAGCAAGTTTTAAGAAAAAATTCAAAGGAAAGGCACTCGAGTCGACTCCTACAGTTCCGAGTCGACTCCAAGGAGCAACAGACAGCCGGACAGAAAGATTCATCTCAGAACCTGTCAACGAGTCGACTCCTGAAGAGCGCGAGTCGACTCCGATGCTTGCCGAGTCGACTCCTAAGGAAGCAAGAGTCGACTCCCAGAGAAATACAAGGCAGAAAAGTCAGAGAGCAGTTTTCGGGTCTGAGATTCAAGTCGACTCCAGTGGAACGCGAGTCGACTCCGATGGTTGGCAAGTCGACTCCAAAGAAAGTGAGAGTCGACTCTCAGAGGAACACAAGCAAAAAGTCAGAGAGCCAATTTCAGACACTGAGAGCTGAGTCGACTCCCGCAAAATCCGAGTCGACTCCGAGGCAGCGCAACCCCAAAGACAGAAGACTATTTTTTGGATACTGAGGGCCGAGTCGACTCCGAGACAGTTCGAGTCGACTCCGAGACAGCACGAGCCAAAAGACAGAAGCTCGGGAGTTCGGACTCTGAGCACCGAGTCGACTCCCAGAATTTTCGAGTCGACTCGAGTAAGCAAAGTTGAAAAATGCATCCATGGATTCCTTGGGATGAGCCGACTCCAAAAGTGCAAGGTCAGCTCCAGATTTTGGCGAGTCGACTCCGGGTTAAGTCGAGTCGACTCCCAGTCGAGAAGACCACTTTAATTCAAATCTGGAACAGTTGCCGAGCCGACTCCAGAAAAGCATGAGTCGACTCCTGCTACAGCCGAGTCGACTCCAGATCGCGCGAGTCGACTCCGATCCCAACGGAAACTTTGTCAGGAGTTGCAGACTGTGCATAACGGCTCTATTTTTCTCTCTAACGGCTAGATTTCTGGTTCCACGACATGTAAAGCTATAAAATCAAGAGGAGAGCTAGGGAAGACGGTATGGAAGTGGGAGAGAACATTTAGGAAAAAGATTCCAAAGAGATTACATGGAAAATCTCCCATAAGCACAAAAGGGCCATTCAAAGTAAAATAGAGAGAAGAAGAGCATCCAAGTGAATCCCAAAGCTTCCTCTCCATCCGTGTGCTGCCTCGGTGATCTTCTACTTTGGGCAAAATCAGAAGAGGGTCAAGTAAAGAAGAAGCCGAGTTCCTCCATCTACAAATTTGTTTGAGGGCTTCTTTCCTTTACTTTACTTGTTTATATTTGCTATATTCGCTTATTTGAGAAGCTTGTACTTGATTTAAACTCTTGCTCTAAATATCTTGTAACTTGATTCAATCAAGGGATTGAATCAAGGGGTTAAGGTTTGTTGGTGAGCCAAAGGAAAAAACCAACGTTGTAAGGTTGTGGTTGGTGAGCCTTTGGGAAAACCAACTGGGTTGATTGTGAACCCGGAAAACAATCGTTGTAAGGTTGTGGTTGGTGAGCCTTTGGAAAAACCAACTGGGTTGGATTGTGAGCCCGTGAAAACAATCGGGTGGTTCTAGTCGGTGAGCCTGGGAAAACCGACCGAGTTCGTTGTGACCTCGTAAAACAACAAGTTGGGTTGTGAGCTTGTAAAACAACCGGCTGTAATCTGTAGGATTATAGTGAAATTTCCAAGAGGTCTTGGGGAGTGGATGTAGGTGCTGGGGTGCACCGAACCACTATATGTTTGTTGTGTTTGTGATGCTTTTTGTCATTGTCTATCTTGCTCACTTACTTACCTAGATAAATTGCATGCTTAACTCTTATCCGTGCATCCTTTAGTTGCAAGCATATTAAATTTACTTAATCAAGTCTCATTCGATAAATCAACCTATTGCTAAGTTTAAATTCCACTGTGCAACTATACAACTTAGCATAATTAATTTAAAAGTGTTAGAAGTAGCTTAAAAGTTTTATAAGACCCAATTCACCCCCTCTCTTGGGTTGTATCTACTGGGCAACAAGTGGTATCAGAGCAGGTGCTCTATAGTTTCTTGCCTTGTGTTTTTGACCTAACCGTCAAAGAGCCAAAGATCATGACAACTCAAATAGATAGTTTTCTAGGAGAGGGACAATTAATTGATAGACCTCCACTATTTAATGGGATAAACTATACACATTGGAAAGCACGCATGCGCATTTTTATACAATCACTTGATTATAATTTATGGAGCATTATAGTCAATGGAACACACACAAACACTAGTCATAATGAGAAAATGGTTCAACAAAATTCAAAAGCCATGAACCTATTATATTGTGCATTAGATAGGAATGAGTTTAATTGCATATCTTCTTGCAAGACTGCTAAAGAAATATGGAATATGCTTGAAGATAAATATGAATGCACTAACAAATCTAAAACATCATGTGTAGAAGAAGAGCAGTATCATATTGCAAATTCATGTTTCATGGCACATGAGGTACATGCTGAAACTGAAAGCAATTTTACATTTGATGAACTTCACGATGCCTTTTCTGATTTGTATTTAGAATATAAGAAACTTGTTTGTAAGAACAAAAACTTGAAGAATGAAAATCAAATTCTAATAGATGAAAAACTGAAACTAACTAGTAAAACTGAAATCTTAATTAAAGAAAATCAAGAACTAAATCAGAAAAACCAACTTCTCACTGAAAGCCATGATAAACTTAAGAAAAATAATGAATTGCTTTCAGAAGATAACAAAAGATTAACTAAAGAAGTTGACAAATTAAAACCTGTTGTTGAAAGATTTACTTTGAGCTCTGAAAAGTTGAATCTAATGATAAATAATCAAAGAGCTGAATTTGATAATATTGGATTGGGATGTCAACCTTGGTACACCCAAAAATCTTTCAAGAATATATTTGTTAAAACAGTTTCTAATCATTTTAAAATAGATTCTTATAATGCTGATAAACAGGAACAAAGGTTATGCAAAATCTCTTCTGTTCCTAAATCTGTACATTACAAATTTGATAAACCTAAAAGGCAAAAACAGAAAACTGAAGGATTATCTATCACTCATGTTAAATCCATATTTGTTAAATTTAATAAGAAGATGCAGAAATACACTTCTTGTAGTCCAAAAATCTGCAAGCCTATGGACAAAATAGCTATTAAGAAAATATGGGTTCCAAAAGGAACAATAATAGCTAACCTGCAAGGACCCAAAAGAGCTTGGGTTCCTAAGTTAAAAATCTAAATATTTTCTGCAGGTGTGTCTAGCACTCAAGGCTCCAACAAAAGATGTTAAATTGGACATTGGGTGCTCTAGACATATATTAAAGAATAAAACTTAAATGTAATCAAGAAAAATAATTAAAATAGAAGAAATAACTTCAAATTTCTCCATCTTTCTATATTATACTTTACTTATTGTTGGATAAGTTGCTAGATGATTAATCAATTTTTTAAGAATAACTCTATGAATTCTCTATATGCTTGATTGAGAGCTTTTATCCATGGCATTATTGTTTATTGATCATAGATATGAAAATGTGTACTTGGTATGCCTTTGAATATTGCACTATAAATACCAAGATTAAAGAAACCATCTTTGGCATATAATATCAACTCATGCGAGTATGGATTTAATTTCAAAAGACTTTGGCATTGGCTTACTTAGAGTATCTTCTGAAAGGTCAAAGTTTGCTATGCATGTTAACTAAGAAAACAAACAAGAATCAATTTCTAAATCTAAAGATGTTGTTTCCATCACTGAGTTTTCAAAAGCTTACATTGGATTTGTTCTTGGCAAATAAAACTGAAGTATTTTCTGTATTTGCTAAATCCTGTAAAAGTGTTTCAAATGAAAAAGGTTTCCAAACTGTGAAGAGTATCATGACACAGTGTTGAAAACCAAAATCCTGATAAAGTTTATACAGAAATTAATTATTTCAGCACCAAGGACACCTTAAGTAAAATAGGGTTCATAGAATTCTTGAAGAAATGAAAAAGACAATTGTGTATGATAGTCATCTACTTAAATAATTTTTAAAAGCTATCATCACTGCTTGTCATACATATGATTTCTATTAGATCTATTTTTGATGAAAACTCCTTTTGATCTTCTGAAAAATGGAAAATGAACCATTGCATATCTTTCATATTTTTCAGTAGCTTATGATATGCTTGATATGGTCTTTTGAAAATAATGCCAAATCTGATAAAGATATTTCTATCCTTGGATATCATTCATCAAGCAATGCGTATAGAATATTCAATGAAAAGATTCTAGTTGAAGAAATATCAATTCAGTTTATTCTTTATGAGACTAATGATTTATTATCAAAATACTAAAATCAAATTATATATGTATATGGTTAATCTTTTACATATAACAATCTGAAAACTTGTTAATAATCAGAACCAAATTGAGTTTTTCAGAAATGCACTTAATGAAGAAAAATTGATAACTACTAAAAGACTAAATCAAGAAAAGATGAAATAAATCTTGATGAAATTCTTGCATGATTAGAAGTAAAGATCGCCATTATCATTTGATTACTTTATGAGTTTTATATTCTGTCAAATGAATGTGTAGAATGCACTTCTATGTGATTATTTCAGATCTATGTAAAATAACCACCTTATTTGAAAACATTCATTACAAATATGATAAAGCAATTTGTGATTTGGAACAAGCATCAAAAGCATGATAGAATAATTATTTTATCATATACCTAATAGACCAGATTGTGTGATCATTATGTGCCCTTGTGCAAGACTTCAATCTAACTTTAATGAATCATATTTTATTGATAACAAATAAATCATAATCTGAATTTTGATAGAAACAACCATTTAAGATAAGTTGATTAAAACTTAGCTAACATGTCTTATTGATAATTATCTTAAGCAAATAGAATCTAAGCTAAATTGATTCTGAAAATAAAAAATTGATTTGACCTTGATAAATCTTTCTATTGCCTCACATGCTTGTCCTTGAACCATCTTGGTTAATGAAACTATCTCTTTAGTTCAAGTGATATGTGCTTGCTTATATTTAGGCAATCTCTTGAGTAAAGTGACTCAACATGCAACTATTGTCATATCTTATATTGAGTCATCTAGTCAAAAAAATATGTTGGATGAATGTTTTGTATCTTGAAGAAACTAATGACTTTCTTTCAAGAAAGAAAAGGAGTTTGTTAATAATGCATGATCCTTGAGCAAGAAAATGAGAGATCTCAACTTGAAGGATATCTCCATGTAAGATACAATAAACATTTACATGCAAACAAGAGAGAGGACCTTCTTCAGCCAAAAGTTCATACATAAAAAATCTAGTAGGTATTTGACTGAAGAATGCAGAATGAATTGGTAATTCTAGATACTTCTCTCATAAATTAATTGAGCAAAGTCAATAACTTAAATCTTATTATGGCATGATTAAAGTCTTTAATTATAAATTTTTGATATCATGTCTATATATATATATTGATTGACTTATACTTTTAGAAATTGTTTCATGGTTTGCCCAAACTAAAATATATCTTTGCCTATGTCATAACCATGAAATACACAAGTTTATGCTTAAAATTTTGATTTAAAATAACTCGTGAGAAATTATGAATCCTTGAGCACAATGAAAATGTTGTTTGCATGATATACATCTATATGATACATAAGATTATTTCTTTATTCTACTCTTTCATGTAAATTACTTGAGAATAACAAAAAGAGAGAGAGATAAAGAAAAGAAAATGGATATTATTCAAGAGATGTAAAATCTAAGCAAAGGCAAATACTTCAATCTTAAGAAAAAGAAAAACAAGCATAATATATTCGGCACATTTGGAAGGGATAAAATTCGTAATTAATTACACTTAAACAGGGAGAGTTTGAAGTGAACTTTATAAATTTTCTATATTGCTCATCATAGGGATGGTGCCAATGGGGAGGCTAGTGGTAGTACCCGGCACTATTTGACCCAACTATTCGGTGTAGGGTATATTAGGGACGGCACAAGAGGGAGGCTAGTGGTAGTACCTCGTGCCCCTTCCAACTCCACCGGATAGGGAGCAAATAGAGTATAGAGCATAAGAAAGTAAAAAAAAATGAAAGATAAAATAAATGATAGTATATAAGAAGAATCAAGTCATTTTTTTTATCACTTGAAAACACACTTTAAGGATGAAATCAATGCAAGATTATATTTAAATAGGGGGAGTTTATTTAAAAAGAATTGATTTTGATCCTTAACATGCTTGTTCTTAGTATTTTTATGCATGACTTAACACATAATATATTTTGCATGTGGCATGATGTTTTGAATTATGAGTTCTCAATATTTTGTAATGCCCCATGCTTGGATAAGTTGATTGAAATAGGTCTTAACTTGGAATATGTCTTAACTTTGCTCACAAGTCTTTGCTTCACCCTTGCCTCAAACTAACTTGTGTTCCAATGCTTGAATGTTTAAAATACTACATAAAGTTTTTTTTAAGTAATATTAAAAAGAAATTTCAGTTTTATCATTCACGATTAACTTTGAAAGTTAAATAGATTTACAAAAAGAAGAAGAGAAGGATATTTCTATTTAGGCAAAATGAATTGATCTTGATCTATCTTTCTACTTGCCTAACTTGGATACATAATATCCTAATACTTGTTAAAATATCCTCCATTTTGTATCGAAACTCAACATTAAATACAAAGATTCTGAAAGTGCTCTAATGTTATTGAAATATGTGTCTTCAATCATAATGATTTAAGATGAGCTACAATGTGGAAGATACATATCTCAAATTATGACTTTGAAAGTCTCTATTGAAAATCTTTTGAATCTGATTTTATATAAAAGCTTAAACTCAATATGATTGCTAAATAAAATCTTAATGTAAGAAAAACAGAATTAATTTACTTAAAATCTTGATGCCTTGGTTGATTGCTCCGATACGCATCCGAAACATATCATTACTTATCTTTAGAGTGTACCAATATTGGTCTAAATGATGTGTCTTTCAATGATCTTAATTGCAAACAAATATTTTTAAATATATGATTTTATTTTGATATTAAAAAGATTTATTGTGCTTCATGTATACATTGCTGAAAAACTATAATTAAGAAATTGAGTTCTATAAATATATATACTTCAATGATCATCTATATGTTTTTCTCTCCTACATTATTAAAGACTTCCATCAATATATATATATATATATATATATATATATATATATATATATATATATATTATTAAGAGAGTGAATGATCTTAAGTCTAGAAACATTTCAGCTCACTCAAATGATTCTTAAAAGAAAGAAAATGTAAATGCTTTTAAAAGAATTTGAGCTTCAAATGAATCATTTTCTGATTAATATTTCAGTACATTTTCTCAAAGATTAAGAGGAAGCATAACTTGTTCTTGAAAGATTAAAAAGAGTGATTGCTATAAATTTTGAATAATTCTAGATCACTCTACATTCTTGATATCATAAAGTTTCAGTTTTATTCACGTTTATCATTAAAATCTGAAATTCAACAAAAGAAAAGAATGATTAAAGAAGAATGCATCTTTTGAGGGGGAGCTTTAGATATTCAGTATCTTATCCTATAGTTACTTTAATGCATACCTTGAATTTTATGGATTGATTTTGATGAACCTCCTTATATTGCAAGACTTGCTTTAACTATATAATAAGTTTATACCTTGAGATGAGTTCTATAAAGGTTGTCTTATCTCAAACCTTGAGTCTTATGAAAATAAGCTGAAACTTGTAGAAAATATATTTTTTTTTGAGATTGACAATTTTACTGAACATTATCTTCAAATTCTAAACACTTAAATGGAATGATCAATTGAGGGGGAGAAAGAAAATCTTAGAAGGAGAGATCTTATGGAACTTAATCGCATAAATCTATAACTAAAGGAGAGAGAAAGCATACTAAATGAAAAGTGATCCTAATGCTCTCCAATATGTATCATCTGAAATTTAATCTGAAAATCTTTATGATACACCTTGAGGCTTGTTATTTGGTTAATATATCTTATGCATAAATCATGAACCAAATTGCAATTCAAATAGTTGATCTTAAGAGCCTCTAACTTAATGAAAAAGGGGAGAATAACATGTTGAATTTTTTTTTTTTTTGAGTATCTCTTAGAAAATCTATTTTGAAATTCACTAATGAGTCCAAATTGGCTTGCTCTTTAGAACTTAAATTGTGTGCCAATTCATATTTTTTATGTATCAAATTGTGCTTATTTTCTAAAAGAACAAAAGAAAGTCTTTAAAAGAGCTCTGAGATGAATCATAAATTGCATGAATTCATATTTTGGTATTCGTGCCCCAATGCTCTTATTATCATAAAAGAACCTTGAAGTCATTAAGAATTAATGATCCAACATGATGATATGTCTTTCAAATATATAAGTTTTGATCTTTTATTCTGAAAATCAATTAAATTGCTCTCATGTTGATAAAATACTTAATAGATTGGGCAAAAGGTCTTAAATGAACAAGCTTTCATACTTATTAAAGAGAGGTTAGATTTCCACTCATGTGTTTCCTTGAATATCATTTGTGGTACTTCTTGTATTAACCTAAGGAAGATTCCACCTATACTTGATTAGAAAACTATCTGTGGTATCAAACTAGAAAACTTCTTGAAATCACATTCGATGTGTTCTGCTCTGAAATTATCTTAATTAGCTCTGATCTATGCTCATTAATCTGATTCTAATATTATTGCATTGAGTTTTATGATTCATATCCTTGCAATAATTTGACATGCAAATCAGAGTACAATAAGAAAAAGAAATATTTGAGTATTCTTATCTTTGTGCTTAATATTTCACTATCTTTTTGATGTTGTCAAAAAGGGGGAGAAATATCTAAGTATATGCTCATAATGCTTTGTGTTTTGCATTGAACACCAACTCAGCTTAAATTGAAATATGTTGATTGTGTTAAGCTGATTAAATCTAAAGCATTATCATGAAGTATGTTTTTAAATATATATGTTTTCTACTTCATGCAACTTAGCTATGTATTACTTCTAGAACACAATATATTTTATATTGCATATACTCCAAGTTTTGTCATCATCAAAAAGGGGGAGACTGATGACCCAAAGATTGATTTAAAGATTGATTTTGATGATCACAAAACCTTGAAGTATAAATACTAATGTTTGTGTTGCAAGAAGAAAGATTATTTATTTTGTAAGGAACATAGCAAGTTGGAAGAATTCAAGAAGGCCTCCAAAGCTCTCAAGAAAAGTTAGAAGAAAGCCACACCTCATTGGCCCAAGATTCAAGTTCAAAGGCTTCAATTTAGAAGAGCAAGTTTTAAGAAAAAATTCAAAGGAAAGGCACTCGAGTCGACTCCTACAGTTCCGAGTCGACTCCAAGGAGCAACAGACAGCCGGACAGAAAGATTCATCTCAGAACCTGTCAACGAGTCGACTCCTGAAGAGCGCGAGTCGACTCCGATGCTTGCCGAGTCGACTCCTAAGGAAGCAAGAGTCGACTCCCAGAGAAATACAAGGCAGAAAAGTCAGAGAGCAGTTTTCGGGTCTGAGATTCGAGTCGACTCCAGTGGAACGCGAGTCGACTCCGATGGCTGGCAAGTCGACTCCAAAGAAAGTGAGAGTCGACTCTCAGAGGAACACAAGCAAAAAGTCAGAGAGCCAATTTCAGACACTGAGAGCCGAGTCGACTCCCGCAAAATCCGAGTCGACTCCGAGGCAGCGCAACCCCAAAGACAGAAGACTATTTTTTGGATATTGAGGGCCGAGTCGACTCCGAGACAGTTCGAGTCGACTCCGAGACAGCACGAGCCAAAAGACAGAAGCTCGGGAGTTCGGACTCTGAGCACCGAGTCGACTCCCAGAATTTCCGAGTCGACTCGAGTAAGCAAAGTTGAAAAATGCATCCATGGATTCCTTGGGATGAGCCGACTCCAAAAGTGCAAGGTCAGCTCCAGATTTTGGCGAGTCGACTCCGGGTTAAGTCGAGTCAACTCCCAGTCGAGAAGACCACTTTAATTCAAATCTGGAACAGTTGCCGAGCCGACTCCAGAAAAGCATGAGTCGACTCCTGCTACAGCCGAGTCGACTCCAGATCGCGCGAGTCGACTCCGATCCCAACGGAAACTTTGTCAGGAGTTGCAGACTGTGCACAACGGCTCTATTTTTCTCTCTAACGGCTAGATTTCTGGTTCCACGACATGTAAAGCTATAAAATCAAGAGGAGAGCTAGGGAAGACGGTATGGAAGTGGGAGAGAACATTTAGGAAAAAGATTCCAAAGAGATTACACGAAAAATCTCCCATAAGCACAAAAGGGCCATTCAAAGTAAAATAGAGAGAAGAAGAGCATCCAAGTGAATCCCAAAGCTTCCTCTCCATCCGTGTGCTGCCTCGGTGATCTTCTACTTTGGGCAAAATCAGAAGAGGGTCAAGTAAAGAAGAAGCCGAGTTCCTCCATCTACAAATTTGTTTGAGGGCTTCTTCCCTTTACTTTACTTGTTTATATTTGCTATATTCGCTTATTTGAGAAGCTTGTACTTGATTTAAACTCTTGCTCTAAATATCTTGTAACTTGATTCAATCAAGGGATTGAATCAAGGGGTTAAGGTTTGTTGGTGAGCCAAAGAAAAAAACCAACGTTGTAAGGTTGTGGTTGGTGAGCCTTTGGGAAAACCAACTGGGTTGATTGTGAACCCGGAAAACAATCGTTGTAAGGTTGTGGTTGGTAAAGCCTTTGGGAAAACCAACTGGGTTGGATTGTGAGCCCGTGAAAACAATCGGGTGGTTCTAGTCGGTGAGCCTGGGAAAACCGACCGAGTTCGTTGTGACCTCGTAAAACAACAAGTTGGGTTGTGAGCTTGTAAAACAACCGGCTGTAATCTGTAGGATTATAGTGAAATTTCCAAGAGGTCTTGGGGAGTGGATGTAGGTGCTGGGGTGCACCGAACCACTATATGTTTGTTGTGTTTGTGATGCTTTTTGTCATTGTCTATCTTGCTCACTTACTTACCTAGATAAATTGCATGCTTAACTCTTATCCGCGCATCCTTTAGTTGCAAGCATATTAAATTTACTTAATCAAGTCTCATTCGATAAATCAACCTATTGCTAAGTTTAAATTCCACTGTGCAACTATGCAACTTAGCATAATTAATTGAAAAGTGTTAGAAGTAGCTTAAAAGTTTTATAAGACCCAATTCACCCTCCCTCTTGGGTTGTATCTACTGGGCAATACATTGCCTATGCCAGGCAGTTGCAGAGCAGTTAGTACTGTTACAGAAGATTCACACTAATAAGAATCCAGCTGACATGATGATGAAAGTTGTAACCAGAAAGAAGCTGAAACTTTGTGCCCGATTGGCCGGCATGGATTTTAATTAGCAAGTTAAAGTATAGTCTTCTCCCTCTGTAGGCTGGAGGGGGAGATTGTAAGTGGGTCCAACCCACTTTGGGAGACCTAGAAAGCCCACTAGGGCATCTCCTTTTGTTTTTTTGGCAGAATCACACGGGAGTGCCGTGAAGGAAAAGAATACGCATGAAGAGAAAACAAAAGGGAGGCTTGCGGCCGATGAAAAAAAAAAGACTCAAAAACAGAGGCTGCAGGTGGAAAAAAAGAAGAGGGAGCAACGGTAGAGAAAGCAAAAGAAAGGAGAGCGCGAGCAGAAAATCTAAAGTTTTGCACGCACCGTACAGAAGAAGAAACATGCTCTTTTTCTTGTTCCTTTTTTTTGGTGTGGTTTTTCACACAGAGATTTAACAAATTAGGTTTTTATCTAAGAATTGTCTTGGATGCTGTAGAGAGTTGTAGTATTCATTATTAGGGATCTCATTATATTTTTGGGTTCATCACATTGTGCTGGTTTGGGTGAGCTTATTGTTACTCTTAGAAAGGTGATATTGGTGTTTTTTCAATTTATTGATAACTCAAGTTTTGGGCATAAACTTGAGTATTGTAAACTCTATATTTATTATAGTGGATTGATTTTGGATTTGCTCCGTGATTTTTTTCCTCTGCTTTGGAGGGTTTTTTAATGTAAATATGGTATGTTTTTTTTCTGTTCTTTAGGTGTTTGATATATTGCCTATGTAAATATTGCTTCTAATTGGTTTTGATTTTGGCTTAGTTTATTCTGTAATATCTCTGTTTTGGCTACAATAGTGGGTTCCTGTGTTTCTCTGTTTGCGGCGGCTCCCAAGGAAAGAGGAAAAGCCCCCGTGCACTACGCCACTGCCGAAAGCCCCGCCGACGTCATCCAGGACCCGATTCGTGTAGGGCTCGTGTGACGTCTCCGGCGTTCCCATACAGCCCAGACCCTAAGACATCTTCTTCCTTGTGTTCAGCGGATCCTGAGAGTCAGAAAGGGAAAAAACTCCTGAGACAAAACCGACGAAGACCACGCCTATGTCCGTCTGCATCTGCGTTGCCGCTTGCAGCGTCCAGATCTCGTGGAGGAGGACAACTACATGAGTGTTTCCCCACGTCCATGCAACTTTGCCCACTTTTGATCAAGGAGCGTGAGATAAGATGATAGGGGTTTCTTCTGCGAAATTCGATGTGATAAAGTTCGATGGAACTAGAAATTTTGGGCTATAGCAGATGAGGATGACGGATCTAATAGTACTGTAGAGTATGGTGAAAGCCCTGTATGGAAAGAAACCAGATGGCATGGGTGATGCAGAGTGGAAGAAATTGGAGGCTAAGGCTGTTTCAAATATATGGCTTTGTCTGGCTGATGACGTGATGTATCATGTCATAGACGAGGAATCTCCGGCGGCAATTTAGTCAAAATTGGAAAGTCAGTATATATCAAAGTCGTTGATAAACAAGCTTTATCTTAAGTAAAAATTGTACGATCTTAAGATGGCAGAGGGTGCTAATTTAATCTAACATATCAACATGTTAAACCAGAGTATCAGGGATCTGCAGCATGTTGATGTGAAATTCGAAGACGAAGACAAAGCGTTGATGCTATTGCATTTTTTACCCGCTTCTCCTACGTACAAAAATTTAGTTACAACTTTAACATGAGGAAAGGAGACCCTAGAGTTAGAGGACGTCATTGGAGCTTTATTAGGTTTTCATCGGAGGAAGAAAACCAATGTTTAATTGGGGGCATGATGATGAAATTTATGATATTAAAATAGTTGCACCTGACCCGTCTAACTGAAGTGAAATTTTTGAGGCGACAAGAGGTAAGTAATATGTGAGAAACTAGTTTCAGCACCGCACCACCGGTGATTAAAATGGTGGTATTTGGACACCATACTAGCAGTGATAATAGTGGTGTTTGGCACTTTGTGCGACCCATGCCACTGGGTTACGTGGCCATAGCCCGATTTTTGATTGCTGAGTTCTGTTTTTGGCATTTCTTCTGAAAACTATAGTATGTTTCAAAAAAAAATATGCATTATTCGAGAAATGATTTATTTTCCAGCCAATGCCTTGTGCTTTTAACTAAATTATTTGGCATGATTTGACCTTACTTTGGAGTATTATGTTTCTTACTGAACTAGTATAACTTATTATTATGTTTTCTCTATTTTTTCAGATCCGCATGTATATTGCTTGGGACTTAGTGAGTGCGCTAGATCTTGTAGAGACCCACGTTTGAGTTGGGCCGGCCTCTGAGCAAGGGCGGCCCAACTCGTGAAAATGGGGGAGGGAGTCTCCCGATCGTAACGCTCTCCCTTCCCTATTTTCGGAAAGTTTTCCCCCTCCTCACGAATCCACCGGGAAGGAGGATCTTAGGGTGATAAAAACCCTAGCAATCGGGCCGAGACCTCCTCCTCTCCCTAGGGCATCAGCCGAGAGGCTTCCACGCACACAAAAAAAAGAGAGAGAAAGAGATTGGGTTTCTACCGCGGGGAGGATTGGAGCTTTCGCCGTCGAGTCGGTCGGGGGGAGCTCGCCGAAGGCAGGGTGAGCATCTTCTCCTTCATCTTTGGCTATTATTTCCTTGGAAGTGAGGCCGGGAAGCCGCTGGGTTGATGGAGAAGCCGATGCCTTATTCCGCCTTCTCCTCTCTCGTTCCGGCCGGCCGTTGCCGGGCGTGGCACCGCCGGCACCACCACACAGGCCGACGACCAGGGAGCGTCGCCGGCCGTGGGCCGCCTACTGCCGAGCGCTCGAAGAAAGAGAGAGAGAGAGAGAGAGAGAGAGAGAGAGCCAACCCTTTCTTCTTTGATATTTTGTTGACGGGAGGAAGAAAGAGAGAGAGAAAGAACAATTCTTTGTTTTTCTTTCTCTCTAATTGCTCTCTTTTATTGCTTTGTTTTTTTTCTCTTGTTTAATATAGGGAAATCATGGACTGATGGTTAATCCTGGGGTGTTAGATACTGGTGGACCCTTAAGAGGATCCATCGGGAGTCTTGGGTTTTTATATGTCTTGGATAATTTTTAATGATAACTTGGTTTTGTAGGAGAACAATCTATTGGACGAGAGGATGCTGAGCAGAGTCCTGCGCATTCCGGTTCGTAGATCGCCGTGAGGGCGGGTGATTAGTTGTTTGAGTTTTTTTATAAAGGGTAAGAATCCTTGTACGCCAATCCTACATGATATAGATATTTTTGCACTATATATGTTTGATATGCTATGATCCAGACAAAGCAAAATAGTTTTATATTAAATTATATTTTGATCGTGTTAGCTTGTGATTGGTATTATGATGGATGCATGTATGTGTATAACCTATACCTGCATAATTGCATTTATGGATGTGGTGGTATGGACTAATCATGTTATATTGATTGCCTTATCACGGGCCGGAAACGTGACCATGGTTAGTCTAGGCCGAAAATAAAGTGGAAAAGGGAATGGATGTGTGTTTGTGAATTGATTAAATGAACAGGGACTTTGGGCTTATCTCGTTATTATTGATTGCCCCATCACAGGCTGGAAATGTGATATTATCGATTGCCCCGTCACAGGCTGGAAATATGATACTATTGATTGCCCCGTCACAGGCTGAAAATTGTGACACTATCGATTGCCCCATCACAGGCCGGAAATGTGATACTATCGATTGCCCCATCACGGGCCGGAAACGTGACCGGGATGTAGCCCAAAGTCGGAAAGATAATTGATCCGGATCGAGTTAACATAGAATGGAAAGAAAAAGTATTGAAAACAGTCATAATGATTTATAAGCTATTATATACTATATCATTCTTGTGTGGCTGGACTTTCATTGATGTTGGATGTACATAATTATATTGATTATTTGAGTCTTTTGGAAACTGTTTATGATTTCATGAAATGTGCATCGATTTGTCATGGTTCTCAAATTCATATTATTATTGTGTTGGTATGGATGTGTAGAGATTCTTACTGGGCTGTAAAGCTCACCCCCTCTTCTTCTTTTCGTTTTCTCTTTTTAGAGTTGCAGGATGCATAAACATGGATGGGTTGGGCGCGGGGCGCGAGTATCAAAGTCATTAGCTAGTTAGTCAATTTATCTTTCTTTGATGTCGATGTCGATGAACATTTAAAGATCTTGTAATTGAATCAAATTGATTATCTGGACATGTTGAATTTGTCAATTTGAATTAATTAATTAGTTGTGGATTTATTGGATTTTTGTTTATCTTAGGTCTTGCATGATCTTTAGGGCACTGCTCTAGGGCTCATGCGGCCGGTCACGTACCGGACCCGGGTGCTGGGATCGGGGCATGACAGAGTGGTATTAGAGCTTAAGGTTTAGGTTCAGGCGAGTGTGAGTGGGAGAAAAATATCTGATGACTTATTAAAGTACCCTCTAGATACATTTTCTTTACAATCTTAAAATGTTAAAAGTAACTTGTGTAGGTTGATATGGCACGAGGAAGTGGATGTGGGCGTAATAGGAGGCCGACTCACTTTGCTGATGGCTCTGCTGCTTGGACGCCCTCCGAACAACAAGTAGGTGCTCCACCCTCGCCGGCCAGGAGTATGCACCCGCAGGAACACCACGTCAACCCTATTGGTAGTGCTCTGGAAATGGGAACCCCAGAAACTCCAAGGATAGGAACCTCGGGTGAGCCTGGAATTCAGCCTAATGAACCACTGAGTGCTTCTCAGATGATGCAAACAATGATGCAACAACAAGCTACTTTCCGTTCAGACATGATGAGAATGATGGAGATGCAACAACGCTTCATGGAACAACAGCAATAATTTATGCAGCAACAGTTACAACATCAGCAGCAGCAGATGACTCCTCAGTATGTACAGGGGGCTACAAGTCGGCAAGAGCATCATGTTAGTTTGGCAGAATTCAAAAAGTTTGCACCTTCAGCTTCTAAAGGCACTTCTGACCCTTTAGAGGCCGAGACTTGGCTGAATGAAATGGAAAAGGTTTTCAACGCTCTGAGATGCCCTGATGAGGATAGGGTTACTTTTGCTACATTTATGCTGCTGGGAGAAGCGGATATTTGGTGGAATGTGAAAAGAGAAAAGATGGGACAGAATGCTACATCTTTGACTTGGGAAGGATTTAAGGAGCTTTTCCGTGACAAGTATATTCCCCCAAACGTGAGACGGTAGAAATTTCGAGAGTTTACCTAGTTAGAGCAGGGGAATATGACGGTCGGAGAGTATGCTGTAAAGTTTGAAGAACTGGCCAGGTATGCCCCATGACAGGTGGAGAATGAAAGAGAACGAGCTGAGAAGTTTGAAAGTGAACTTAGAGCCCGAATCAGACAACAGGTGTCTACCTTCGAGCTTTCTTCCTATAAGGATGTGGTTAACAAAGCTGTGGTAGTTGAAAGGGGCTTAAATGACACTCAAGAAGAGAGGGAAAGAATTTTGAAAAAAGGAACAAACAAGCTGAGCTACAAAATAAGCATGGCAGAAATACTGAATCCAAGCCCAAGAAACAAACTACTGTGAATGATAAAACTCAGCACAAGGATACTGTAAAATGCTATAGATGTGGCGGCCCCCACTATCGAAGAGACTGTCACTGGTTTAATGGGAATTGTTTTTCATGTGGCCAACAAGGCCATGGGGCAAACACTTGTCCTAATCACAGAGAGCAACAAACTTGACAGGCATCTCAGCCTATTCAGGGAGCTCCAACCAACCAAGCAACTCAGAATGAACAACAATGAGGAGGACAGCAGAGGCCTAGAACTCAGGGGTAAGTCTATGCTTTTACACAACACGATGCTGACGCCTCTAACACCGTGGTGACAGGTACAATTGAAAACTCATCCATGAATGTCTATATTTTGATTGATCCTGGAGCTACTCATTCTTTTGTATCTGTTGATTTTGTCGGAAGAAATAGTACATTAATTTCTTTGCCACTAGAGACTGAATTGTGTGTCTCCATCCCTAATGGAGATGTAATCTTAGTTAACTCTATCTGCAAAGATTGTATCTTGAATATTGAAGGCAGAAAAATGAAAGTAGATTTACTAGTCCTAGAGATGAAGGATTTTGACATGATCCTTGGGATGGACTGGTTGGCAGCATATCATGCCACTATTGACTGCTTCGAGAAAATAGTAAAATTTCAAATTTCTGGTCAGCCAGATAGTGCTTTCGAAAAATTGTTCTCCCAAGTGCAGGAGAATCGCACAAGTAGTATAACTCGAAAGTCCGAGGTCGATTCCTCAGGGAACGATCTATGGGTTATTAGCTTAATTTTAGATTAATTGATTCAATAAACTTGTGGATTAAGATGATGGTTCGCAAATAGAAAGTAAACCAGTCAATAGAGAATCAAAGTTTGGATAGATTAAGATGGTGTAGGGATCCTGTAAATCCCGGCCCATTTGGAAACTTGGGAGGAGAATGGCGGTGGAGATCGACAACTGTTGAGGCGGTTATAACCGCCTGACAGCCACGATCACCACCACTTCTCCCTCCCCGCCGAGCCTATAAGAACCCAGATACTCAGGGATGCTTCATCCCTTACCTCTCACTCTCCCTACTCCTCACCCTCTTCCTTCTGTGTAAGAAGCCGGATCGAGTACAGTGGCGCCGGAGGAGGAGGGAGCTCGTCCCCGCACTGCGTCGTCGGAGCAGATGCATCAGCTCACCGAAAAAGCCCCACAGCTCCTTTCCGGAGCTAGGTGAGTCTTCTGATCACTCTATCCCTCTCATTTCATATTCCGATCTATCCGGATGAGTGATCAAAACAAAAGAGAAATAAAGAAATGAAAAGAAGGAAGAAGAAGAAGAGGAGGATAGAAAGGGAGAAGAGCTTACCGGATGTCCTCGGTCGCGAATCCGGCACGATGAGCTCGGCTGCAGCCGTCGACGGCCGGAGGCTCTTACTCCCCTCTTCCGATCGTGGGGAGATCGTCTACAACTCTTCTTTGGCTGCGGTGAGTTCGATCGCAGCCATAGCCACAGTGGTGGGTTTCTCCCCCACTGTAGTGAGAACGAAGGAGCCGCCGGCTCCGACTGCAGGCTCCGCTGGCCTTCGGCCAGAGCTGTGGTGGGCCAGAGGCCCCTTCTTCTCAAGGGGGTTGGTTCCGACCCCCAAAGAACAGAGAGGGGGCCGGCCGCTGCGGGCGCGGCCACGGGTTCGGCCGTGGGCGCCGCTGGTCGCGACAGACCTCTTCCGTGAGGGGGAGCCGCCCTCCTCCCTTCTGAAGTGAAGAAGGATGAAGAAGAAAGGGGGAATCGACTGCTCCAGACTGAGCCGCGAGTGATGTTGGCCGGCCGCTGGCACCCACGACCTCGGACCGTCTCCCTCCCGAGCGCCCCTTCCGAGCTCGCTTCCTAGTTTCATGGGAGAAGAGGAGAAGAGGAGGAGATCGGGAAGGGAGGAAGAAAGAAGGAGAAGAAAAGAAGAAAAGAAAGAAGAGGGAGGAAGATTCGGGAAGGGAGAAGAGAAGAAAAAGAAAGAAAAGGGAAAAGAAAAAAAAAAAAAAGAAAAAAATAAATAAAAAAATGGTTGTGGGCCGAAAGGGGCCTGATTCCGAAATGGGCCTGATTCCGGAGTGGGCTTCAAATAAACTTGGCTTTAGAAGCCTGAAGCCGGGTTGGGCCCTGATTCAAGCCTAGAGTTCTTAAAACTAAAACTAACTGGGCTTGAAGAGCTCAAATTTTATTATAGGGACTAAATCGAATATAGTTTGAGACTAGGCTCCCTTTTAGATTAATTATAAATTAACTAATTGTGTTTCTGGGCCTGAATACAAATGGGCCCAGTAATTGAATCAGGCCACGGGCCTGATCCAGAAACCAATTAAACTTTGGGCCTGAATGCAAATGGGCCCTGATCTGAACCAGAGAACAATTGGGTCAAACCCGAACCAGAAGGTGAACCAGACCTGAATCAGGAATTTAATCAAATCCGAACCAGGAAGTAGATTAGACCAGAACCAGAAATTGAATTGGGCCATGGGCCTGAACCAGAAATTAAATTGGGCTATGGACCCGAAAATGAAATTGAGTCCTATGGATGGGTTGTAAATGACTTTAAGATTATAAATAAATAGAAATTAAATATGTCAGTGACATGTAATTTAATGATCTTGCTAGGTATTGAAGAATTGGCATTTGATGGGCAAATTATGTAAGTAACTTGTCTTAATCTTATTATGGATCATGTATCACGTTTTATAAGATGAAAAAGTATTATTTATGCAATTGGAATTATGTATAAGAATTGTGAAAAAAGTACCTAATATAATCTTATATTTTATCAAATACTTGTGATTACTTGATTATGAAATTGTATATGATTATTTATGTCTTCACAAAATTAAGATCAAGCATGTGTTAGCAAATGATTACATGATTTTGGATACATAGCATCCATCATTATTATTATTATTATATTATGTACACATGATTATGATGTTATAGAAAGATGCATAGAAAAAAATAAAGTTTTTAGCATGATCATGAATTTTATTCAGCATGATGCCATTATTCACTTTCCAATGTATCGATGAGAAAAGATTTATGAAAAGCATGATATGTTTTAAAGAACTCTCAGATTGCTATGTACGACCCCCGCCAGTGGGTAACAGTAACTAGGCATACGACCCCAGCCAGTGGGTAAAAATAACTCGGCTTTACGACCCCCGCCAGTGGGTAATAGTAACTGGAAGATAGACCCTGCAGTGGTAAAGGCCTTGCCGTGGGAATAAGAGCGGCCATAGCTACACTACCATCTGAGAGTATGAATTTCAAAGTATAGAATAATGGCAAAAGTTTTATGATGCATAATCATATTTATGAAGTTGCATGAATGGACATGCATAGTTTTATGACTGGTTGGATTATTTGAAATGTTTACTTTATTACAAGCACAGATTTCAAAGCATGAATTATAACAGCACATATTTTAAAGCATGATTAATGATGAGTACGGATTTCAAAGCAAGAATAATGATAAGTACGGATTTCAAAGCAGTGAATAAAGACAAAAGGTTTACATCTGGTTTGATTATAGAAAATGCTTTCTTTATTACAATCGTTAGTTTCTTAAAATAATGCATTAGTATGAAAAATATTATGCTTGATCTGTTAAGATTATGCATTGTTACTTACTGAGCTTTATAGCTCATATCCATTTATTTATGTTCTTACAGATGAATAGGAGATGCTAGGAACAAGGAGCGTGACAAGCCTCAGGGTTATGGGAATAATAAAATATTAAATGATGATTTTGTTTTTAGAAGCTATGTATGGATTTTAATACCTGAACATTTAATGACTTTCATGAATATATTTGTTTAGTAATTGAAGTTTTAAAGAGGCTGCGTGTTATTGTATGCTTAACTTGGCAATAGCACGGCCGTGTCATGATCCGAATTTGGGGCGTGACATTTAGTGGTATCAGAGCAATAGGTTTAACCATGATTTAAAACTTTAAAATTAATCATGGGAATGGGTAGCTAAGTCAGCTTTCACATAATTGGAATAATAATAATAATAATAAAATAAATTAAAAAGGAAAATAAAATAATAATATTGGTTTATATTGTCTTAGGTGACAATGAGCAACAAAAAGAAGGAATGTAGGGCTAATACAAGCCATTCTAGGGACGTGATTGTGACAGAAAAACTATCAAAGCGTAGGTTAAGATCATTATGAATTGTGATTGGAAAACTGCTAGAGCTTAAGTTATGATCACATGGGATTGTGACAAAATTAGAATCAAAGAATAAGTTTAAGATCACTAGGGTTTGCAACAGAAATGTATCATAGCTTAAGGTTATGATCACTTGGGACATGACAAAAGTAGTAAAAATTACATTCAGCTTAAGTGAAAGATCACTAAGCATTTTAAGTACCGGGTTTGGTATTCGATAAATACGAAAGTACTGGATAAGATGTTTTGATCATGATGAGAGATGTTTGACCTAAGATAAGTGTAGGAAGGTTAACTATGACATAGCGGTTATACTATGTTCGGATAGTGTATAAATGACTCGAAAGTTTAAAATTGATATAAATTTGGATGTGATTATTAGAGTGTGATTTGTACATGGTCATAGAATTGGAATGAGTCAAGAAGGATTTTATTTTAATATAGTATTATAAAGGATTGTTCTTCAAGGTTAAATCCGTATGTGGATTATAATTGGTTTTGGCATACTTGGATATTGCAAATAGTTGTATTCTATTGGTGGATTAAATTCTTAAGTGCATATTGATTGGGGAATTCTAGTTATTTGAATTTCCATGTTGGATTGGGCTATTAGATCTTTTTCATAATTATTGGACACTTTTGGATGTGTTAGTTTAATCTCAAGTTTAAGTTTATGATTTGACAAGGGATCTTTATTATTGAGTGGAGACTTTGATTTTGGAGATACTTATTGAAATTGAAATGCTTGCTAACTGGGCTCGTAGCCAAAGTGTGGATTAGCTATGTTGGGAGTCCTCTCGGTGGACATTTTAGGTTATGATTAATTGGATTTTGACCAAAATTTAGTGAGAGAGAATTGATCATGGAATATTATCATAGAATGTAATTATTTGTTTATTAGTTAATCATTTTGTGGCAAGTTAGGATCTCTTCATAAGAAATTGTTTAAGTTTTAAGCTATGAAAGATTTTTATGATACCTAATTAAAATACTCTTCGAGGTTTGAACATGTTTGGGGAGTATGAATGAAACTCTTATGTTGAAAAAAAAAAAAAAAAAATCTGGTTATAAGAGTTTGATTTGGAATCATCCAGTTGAATTGATAAGAGAATTAAGATTCAATACATTTTGGGAATTACAGTAACGAGCCCATATGATGATTTTGAATGGAACAATTGACTTGAGAGTTAATCTAGATTAGATGTATTCAAGAATCAGATATTCTTTCTTTTAGGCTTTACTTGGAAAATTGAAAATATGAAACTCTTTAGTTCATAATACAAGTAGTATTTTGATCAAAAGTTATTAGTGAATCCAAAGATTTTAGTGTTTTGAATCAGAGTGCGCAGCAGAAACATAGTAGAATGTTGGATAAAAGACTAAGTAACTTCATTTGTTTAAAAATTAAAGTATGTAAAATTTCGAGGACGAAATTTCTTTTAAGGGGGGGAGAATGTAAATCCCGGCCCATTTGGAAACTTGGGAGGAGAATGGCGGTGGAGATCGACAACTGTTGAGGCGGTTATAACCGCCTGACAGCCACGATCACCACCACTTCTCCCTCCCCGCCGAGCCTATAAGAACCCAGATACTCAGGGATGCTTCATCCCTTACCTCTCACTCTCCCTACTCCTCACCCTCTTCCTTCTGTGTAAGAAGCCGGATCGAGTACAGTGGCGCCGGAGGAGGAGGGAGCTCGTCCCCGCACTGCGTCGTCGGAGCAGATGCATCAGCTCACCGGAAAAGCCCCACAGCTCCTTCCCGGAGCTAGGTGAGTCTTCTGATCACTCTATCCCTCTCATTTCATATTCCGATCTATCCGGATGAGTAATCAAAACAAAAGAGAAATAAAGAAATGAAAAGAAGGAAGAAGAAGAAGAGGAGGATAGAAAGGGAGAAGAGCTTACCGGATGTCCTCGGTCGCGAATCCGGCACGATGAGCTCGGCTGCAGCCGTCGACGGCCGGAGGCTCTTACTCCCCTCTTCCGATCGCGGGGAGATCGTCTACAACTCTTCTTTGGCTGCGGTGAGTTCGATCGCAGCCATAGCCACAGTGGTGGGTTTCTCCCCCACTGTAGTGAGAACGAAGGAGCCGCCGGCTCCGACTGCAGGCTCCGCTGGCCTTCGGCCGGAGCTGTGGTGGGCCGGAGGCCCCTTCTTCTCAAGGGGGTTGGTTCCGACCCCCAAAGAACAGAGAGGGGGCCGGCCGCTGCGGGCGCGGCCACGGGTTCGGCCGTGGGCGCCGCTGGTCGCGACAGACCTCTTCCGTGAGGGGGAGCCGCCCTCCTCCCTTCTGAAGTGAAGAAGGATGAAGAAGAAAGGGGGAATCGACTGCTCCAGACTGAGCCGCGAGTGATGTTGGCCGGCCGCTGGCACCCACGACCTCGGACCGTCTCCCTCCCGAGCGCCCCTTCCGAGCTCGCTTCCTAGTTTCATGGGAGAAGAGGAGAAGAGGAGGAGATCGGGAAGGGAGGAAGAAAGAAGGAGAAGAAAAGAAGAAAAGAAAGAAGAGGGAGGAAGATTCGGGAAGGGAGAAGAGAAGAAAAAGAAAGAAAAGGGAAAAGAAAAGAAAAAAAAAGAAAAAAATAAATAAAAAAATGGTTGTGGGCCGAAAGGGGCCTGATTCCGAAATGGGCCTGATTCCGGAGTGGGCTTCAAATAAACTTGGCTTTAGAAGCCTGAAGCCGGGTTGGGCCCTGATTCAAGCCTAGAGTTCTTAAAACTAAAACTAACTGGGCTTGAAGAGCTCAAATTTTATTATAGGGACTAAATCGAATATAGTTTGAGACTAGGCTCCCTTTTAGATTAATTATAAATTAACTAATTGTGTTTCTGGGCCTGAATACAAATGGGCCCAGTAATTGAATCAGGCCACGGGCCTGATCCAGAAACCAATTAAACTTTGGGCCTGAATGCAAATGGGCCCTGATCTGAACCAGAGAGCAATTGGGTCAAACCCGAACCAGAAGGTGAACCAGACCTGAATCAGGAATTTAATCAAATCCGAACCAGGAAGTAGATTAGACCAGAACCAGAAATTGAATTGGGCCATGGGCCTGAACCAGAAATTAAATTGGGCTATGGACCCGAAAATGAAATTGAGTCCTATGGATGGGTTGTAAATGACTTTAAGATTATAAATAAATAGAAATTAAATATGCCAGTGACATGTAATTTAATGATCTTGCTAGGTATTGAAGAATTGGCATTTGATGGGCAAATTATGTAAGTAACTTGTCTTAATCTTATTATGGATCATGTATCACGTTTTATAAGATGAAAAAGTATTATTTATGCAATTGGAATTATGTATAAGAATTGTGGAAAAAGTACCTAATATAATCTTATATTTTATCAAATACTTGTGATTACTTGATTATGAAATTGTATATGATTATTTATGTCTTCACAAAATTAAGATCAAGCATGTGTTAGCAAATGATTACATGATTTTGGATACATAGCATCCATCATTATTATTATTATTATATTATGTACACATGATTATGATGTTATAGAAAGATGCATAGAAAAAAATAAAGTTTTTAGCATGATCATGAATTTTATTCAGCATGATGCCATTATTCACTTTCCAATGTATCGATGAGAAAAGATTTATGAAAAGCATGATATGTTTTAAAGAACTCTCAGATTGCTATGTACGACCCCCGCCAGTGGGTAACAGTAACTAGGCATACGACCCCAGCCAGTGGGTAAAAATAACTCGGCTTTACGACCCCCGCCAGTGGGTAATAGTAACTGGAAGATAGACCCTGCAGTGGTAAAGGCCTTGCCATGGGAATAAGAGCGGCCATAGCTACACTACCATCTGAGAGTATGAATTTCAAAGTATAGAATAATGGCAAAAGTTTTATGATGCATAATCATATTTATGAAGTTGCATGAATGGACATGCATAGTTTTATGACTGGTTGGATTATTTGAAATGTTTACTTTATTACAAGCACAGATTTCAAAGCATGAATAATAACAGCACATATTTTAAAGCATGATTAATGATGAGTACGGATTTCAAAGCAAGAATAATGATAAGTACGGATTTCAAAGCAGTGAATAAAGACAAAAGGTTTACATCTGGTTTGATTATAGAAAATGCTTTCTTTATTACAATCGTTAGTTTCTTAAAATAATGCATTAGTATGAAAAATATTATGCTTGATCTGTTAAGATTATGCATTGTTACTTACTGAGCTTTATAGCTCATATCCATTTATTTATGTTCTTACAGATGAATAGGAGATGCTAGGAACAAGGAGCGTGACAAGCCTCAGGGTTATGGGAATAATAAAATATTAAATGATGATTTTGTTTTTAGAAGCTATGTATGGATTTTAATACCTGAACATTTAATGACTTTCATGAATATATTTGTTTAGTAATTGAAGTTTTAAAGAGGCTGCGTGTTATTGTATGCTTAACTTGGCAATAGCACGGCCGTGTCATGATCCGAATTTGGGGCGTGACAGATCCAGAATCTCCTTTAATAATATCAAGTTCATGCGATAAATTCTATGATTCTTTTGTTTTCTTTTAAAAATTATAAGCAAATAAAATTTAATTATTGAGTATGTTCTTGATAACATGAATTCTCTTTTTAAGCATTCAACGTGCCTTAGAACGTCTATGATGAATCAAATAATTGAGGAAAACATGTATCAATAAGCATAAATCATAAAAGAATTTTCAACATATAAGAATCATAACATAATCAAAAGATAGATCGTATAAAAAAAAGGATTAGAATTTACATCATGAACTTGGTACACCAAAGGATCTTCCTTCACCCATCACCAGGGACTTTAGCTCATCATCTTCCTCTCTCTCATTCTCACTTTTTTTTTTAATAACAGAAACAGGGCATCCCCTATTTCTCTCTACACTTTTTTTTTCTTTCCACTGCAGCAGCCCAGCTCCACTCTTCCTTCCACCCACCCCCCCCCTCCGTTTCTTCACCCGAATGAATGCTATATAGATGGCGTTTGATCCCTCCTGAGCGCACACGGTGGAGATGGGCGGATGGAGGGGGATCTCGAACGTTGATCGCGGGCGGATCCGGCGCTGATCGATGGCTCACTTCACGGGATGCTGGGAACTTGTGAGATGAACGGGATGATCCGGGAAGAAGTTGGGCGGTGGATCCGGAAGCAAGGGAGCTGATCACGGCCGCTGGGTGGTCGCCGAGATGCTCATGAATGGCTGGAACGGAGGAAGAAGCAGCCGCTGATCTCGGTTTGCTGGATGGCTGCAGGCGGGATCAGCGGGATGGGCGTGGGAGAAGAGCGGGATGCTGGGGGCTTCACGGGTGGCTCGCAGGAGGATAGGCTGCACACGGTCGCTGTGAAGGAGGAGGGCGTTGAAGGATGAGGAGCTGAGCTGGGATTGGCTTGGACCATGGACGAGGCGGTGATCGCATGGACGGCTGCTGGAGCATGGGAGCGAAGGCTGGCTTGATTCGCGGAGAGGATTGGGCGCGGAAGGATGAGGAGCTGAGCTGGGATTGGCTTGGACTGTGGACGAGGCGGTGAGATGCGTGGGAGGACGAGGACCGGATGCCGTGGATGAAGCAGACGCTGGGACTGGGAGGTTGAGAACGCGGTCAAGACGGGAAGGTAGCTGATCACCGGTGCGGATGGAATCAGGATGCTAGGAGGATTGGGTGCGGGAGATCAGATCACAGATCCTGGCTCACGGACGACTGGAAGCTTGGGTTGCATTGCGGAATTTGGGGGGTTGCATTGCGGAATTTGGGGAGTCGCTTGGGTGCGTGGAAAAAGAGTCATAGACTCTGTTCTGCAGTTGGGAGGATGCATCCTTTTTAGATGAATTTATATAAAATAATATTAAAAATTATAATAAGTGTTAAGGATAAAATATTAATCATTCAAATGTTAACATCTATTATTTATCATTATTTTGCTAGCATTAGGCTAAGTTAATTGGTACTTAGATCGCACTTTGTGCTCTCATCACCAGAGTTTACTTTTAGTGGCAACAGAGTGTTACCTCCGCCAAAAGTAATCTCAGCCATACAGGCCAAGCGACTCCTTCAGAAAAGTGATGAAGGATTCTTAGCCATGGTAGTGGGCACCCAGCTGGAAGAACTCAAACTAGAAGACATTCCTATTGTGAGGAAATTTCCAGATGTCTTTCCAGAGGATTTGCCAGGATTACCTCCTGATAGAGAGGTTGAATTCTCCATTGATTTGATTCCTGGCACTGGACCGAATTCTAAGGCCCATACCGAATGGCTCCAGCTGAATTAAAAGTGCTAAGGAATAACTACAGGAGCTGTTGGACAAAGGTTTCGTTAGGCCTAGTGTTTCTCTTGGGGTGCTCCTGTACTATTTGTGAAAAAGAAAGATGGCACTTTTCGGCTTTGCATAGATTATCGAGAAATAAATGGAGTAATGGTGCGGAACAAATACCCTTTACGAGAATTGATGATTTGCTCGACCAGCTGCAAGGGGCACAAATCTTCTCAAAACTTGATCTACGCTCCGGATATCACCAGTT